>NW_024070207.1:26065166-26255553 GCF_014754425.2 Oryx dammah
ACTGATGGACATCTAGGTTGTTTCCATGTCCTGGCTATTATAAACAGACACACACATTTTATAATGTGGTAAACAACTGTTTGCCAAAATCCAAATAACTACAACCCTCGAAGTGTCAGAATGCTCTTTATGAGATGTAATGCAATAATCCCTTACATTTGTAGAGGGCTTCGCAGGTCACAAAGTGTTTCCCCATCCATGATCCCATTTGTTTTTTGATTGATGTTCAGAATGGTCCTGACGCTTTGCAAGAGCCTGGGAGAGTGTATTGTGAAGCATCAAAGAGTGATGACGCGTAGTGCCAGTGGCCTTGGCTGGGTGCAGGGCCTCTGAAGACCACGCCCCTACTTAAGGCAGCAACATCAGGGGTACAGTGACTGTCACAGACTCACAGGAACATACCAGCACTTGGGGGATGGGCTGGTGGACATGACGGCTAGAGCTGAAAGCTGAGACTCTTCTGCCCACAATCAGCACTAGGACACCAGAGGAGGCAGAAGGATGGGTGCACCCATCACTCTTTCCTTCCAGCAGCCTTTCCATCACTCAGAAGGAGTTTGTTCTGGGTGTTGAGAGTACAGAGATGAACACTATGGCACTTCCCTGGCTGTCCAGTGGCTAAGACTCCCCACTCCCATTGCAGGGGGCCTGGGAACTAGATCCCACATGCCACAACTAAGAGTTTGCGGGCTGCAACTAAAGATCCCACATGCCACAACTAAGACCTGCTGCAGCCAAATAAACAAGTAAATAAAACATTGCTTTAAAAAAGTAGATGCATTCATAACACAGAATAAGATGTGTCTCTTGGTTCTCCCTGGCCATGTGATTTGTGAGGTCTTCTCCCCTTCAAATTGCTCCTCATTCAGTAGAACCCTAGCTTTCTAAGAGAAAATGTTGAGGGAAGAAGTTCCACCCAATCACTCCCTCCCATTTCCCTCCCTCTCTGTCTCTGAATCTCTTTCTCACATACACACACACACATACCCCTTCACTCAGGGCTACAAAAGCCTCAAGGCTAACCTGGCTGTGTCATGCTCCTCTATTAAGGAGAGAGCACTGAATAAATCAGATCCATGGGAGCAAAATGAAAATTCATAATGCATAGTAACAAAAATAGTAATCCCTCATATCTATATAGAACTTACTAGTTTACAAAACACCTCCATCTTTATTCCTTTATTTGATCCTGTGTCCAGTCATTATCTTTCATATTCACCTTCTGATTTTGATCTCCATCTACGATTGAAGCAAGACTAAGGCAGGGCTTAAAGTCCCTCTGCCCCTCACCTTCCTAGGTAATGAACCTGCCCCCTGGTTTATCTTTTTGCACGTTTTTCATTTTCTCTTCCCCCTTTCTCTTGCTGTGTTGTCTGTAGAGCATGAAGTTGCCTATGACTCAGCTTCCCAGTCTCTTGGGAGCCTGGAACCCCATGGGAAAATGCTGCTGATCAGTAGCCCCTCAAATTGGTCCACAAAGACTCTGACTCCTGCCAGGATGGGTGCGATGGGGAGGGGAGACCCTCTTCTTTGGGTAATTCCCGGATGAGCCCTAAACTACCTCAATGGACTGGGCAGCCTGGCCTGGGAGAGAAGGAGCAGTTTCCAAAGAACAAGGAAAGGAGGATGCTGTGAGGTTTTCAGTAGGATGTAAAGGGAGGCTCTGAAGCTGAGAAGGCAGCCACTGAGTGCCGACATACAGAAGGAACCTGCTTCGTGCAGGAGAAGATGCTAGTGAAGGGGAAAGAGGAGCCCCCATTGCATCCACTGGGTTTTTAGGCCTTTTCTTTTTTAACCCTAACTAGTTCACTCACCCTCGTTCCCTCCCATGCTCCCATACTCCCTTCATTTCTCCAGTCTCTTCACTGACCCGGTTCTCCCTCCATTCTTCTCAGGCAGCCCCAGTTCGCTGAGCTAAAAATGCCCTCAGTGAAAGCCCACTCCAGGTTGTTCTGAAGCCGTCCCAGCCACACATTCTGGCACTCTCCCATCCCTCTCTCTACGTGGTACTTAGCACATGGCCCTGGCCACACCAGTCACACCCTCCACCTGGCCAAGAGCCAGTCCCCGATGGGAATGCCCAAGAAACTAGGGAGGAATAGGGGGTATAAAGCCACTATGCTT
Source organism: Oryx dammah (assembly GCF_014754425.2). Lineage (NCBI taxonomy): Eukaryota > Metazoa > Chordata > Mammalia > Artiodactyla > Bovidae > Oryx > Oryx dammah. The sequence goes on from NW_024070207.1 coordinate 26,067,291, forward strand.
TGGTGATTTGCAGCAGTGGAGGATCAAAGCCTGTCCTCCCCTGGTAGGAGGGGTCAGGGCCGTCAGTCCTGGCGGTTGCAAGCAGGGGGCCCAAACAGCAGGGGAAAGCTGCTTTTAGCAAGTGGCCAGGTTTAAAAAGGACGTTTGTGCCTAGTGGTTGCCATGCTGGGATGGGTACAGAGACCCACGATCTCCTCCCTTCAACCCTGGATGTGACTAGGAGTCAGTTGAGGCTTCCAGCCTTGCCCAGCCTTGGAAACTCCCTTCCTTCAGGAAAGGAGATTCATTCCAGCCCAGGAGCCCCTGGCCGAGCCCTCTTCCAGCTCCTACCCTGACGTTTGGGGCCGGCCGAGTTAGCATTGTCGCTCCGGCAGTGGCAGCCAGTGCGGGGCGGGAGTGTGTAATTGCAACCACTTCCTGCCCCAGCTTGCCCTAGGGCTGGCCCCGCCCCTGAGGACAGCCGGGGCGGGGCCCAGGTACAGTGAAGGAGTCCGATTGGTGGGGGGCTGGGGGGAGCTGCCAAGGGGGGCGGCCCTCAAGGGAAATCAGCTGAGACTCATAAAGGCCCGAGGGGGGTGCGGGGGTGGGGGGACGCCCTTGGTTTGAGCCTGCCGCACGAAAAGGGCTGGGGCCTGGGGCATTCTATTGGCACAATCCGTCCCTGCAGAGAAGAATCCAGACAACAGTCCCTCTTGAACTAGTATACGACTAGCTCCAATATTAGCTTTATTCATGAGCACTGCTCTCTCTGAGCAAGTTAGGAGTGAGAAGAGGCAAGGGATGGGGGCTGCTGAAAAGATTTGGGTGGTACACAACACCTTGGTCTACAAGAACCTTTCCCTTCCTGGAGCCTCCAGGATTCTCTGGCTGCTGGCATCATCAGTCTATCGTCTACGATGACACCCACTGTGTGCAAAGAACACACAATGTGTGCAAAGAACACCCATTGTGTGCAAAGTCTGTGCTATATCGGGTACCCTAGAGGTCCAAAAGAAGCAGAAAGGCGTCTCCTTCTCAGGAAGCTGGACATTAGGGTGGCAGAGTGGGCAAAACGTGCCTTTGATAGTCAAAGATGCACCATCCTCATGTATTAGCTATGTGATCTTGGGCAGGTGCTTATCTTCTCTGAGCTTCAGTCTCCTGACGTGTCAGATGAAGCTAGGGGTGGTGGTAAAGGTCAAATAAAACACACTTTGAAAGCTCTAAAGCACCCTACAAAGGCAAGGAAGGGATGCTCACGTTAAGTGGGGTGGAAGTGGGAGAGATGACCCTGATGGGGGGAAATGAATGGGCACCAATGATGAGGGCACAATGTTAAAGGAACGTTAAATGTTAAAGGAATGTTAAAGGAACTTGCTGCAAAGGGGCTAGCAGAGGCAGGCGAGGGTGCAGGGTGGGTTAAGTCCTACCTGGGTTCCACTTGGAGGTGGGTCTGAGAGGAGAGCCCCCTAAGAAAAGGTGGGCAGGCAAGGTGGAGAAAAAGCCATAATTTCTCTCCTTTTGAAAAGGGCTTGTGATGGTCCTCGTTGCCTTAATCATGCCCATGTGAAGAGAGGCCAGCAGTGGGTGAGGAGTTTTGTCTGGGGGGAGGGGGTTGCCTGTCAGCCCTCGAAGGCAGCAGCTGGAAGCGCGCCGCTTGCTCGCATACCACGCCTGCAGCCTGCAGCGTGCACACGGCTCGCTGGAATGAGCCCGGAATGTCTCCTCTCCTCGCCCTCTGCAGACAGAGGAGAGCCGAGGGGAGCCAGGCACGCTAATGGCAGCTGCAGACCTGTAGGCTTTTCGGTCCCCTTGGAACTCTGGTGAGGGCTGCCTAGGCCCAGATGACCCCTGTCCTGCCTTTTTTGCTCAGCAGCCACTCGGAGGTGGGGTCATTGTTGTTTGCTAGGTGGGTGTTGGGGGGAGAGTGTACCCGGGTGTAGCTAGTGATGGCACGTGTTTCAGGGATGCACCCATCCTGTGCATCTCGTGTCTGCATACAAACGTGTCATACATGTGCACGCTCCAAGTGGCATGAATTTGGGATTGCCATTTCTGCTCCTGTCTGACTTTGGACCTTCTCAGCTGTAAAATGAAGAGACTTGTAGCAGAGCCTCTCAGAGGGCCCTTTCAGCTCAAATGTTCACTGTTTCTGCATGTAGGGCTGTGGCTGCTTAAAAAGTCAGGAAGGGCAGTGAAAAAAAAATCAGCCAAACCAGTTGTGATGTTGGTTGCTGACACTTCAGATGTTTAGGTTTGAAGATTCAACTTTCAAAAGGCTAGTTACTTGGCATCATGTAATGTCTGTTCGCTTTCCAAGGAGTGGTCTTACACTGACACCCAGACTGTGGCATGATAGTGTTTGTCAATTTGGTCTGTGTTTACATGTACGTGAGTGTAACTATGGGTGCGGGTTTAAATTGCATCACAGAATATTAGATCCTGGAGGTCATCTAGTTGAATCTCTTCCATTTCTGGTTCATTTATTCAACAGCCTTTTTGTGAGCCAGGATCTGTGTGGGGAGCTGCAGAGATAAATAAGACATAGTTTCTGCCCTCCAGGAGCTCACAGTCTAGCAGGGGGGAGAAACATGTAAACAAATAGTTACAATACAATGTGATAATAGAGGTATAAATCCTACTCTATGGGAGCCCAGAGGAAAGACCAATTAATTCTGCCTGGAGGTGTCTGGGGCAGAAACTGCAGTGACAGTCTCACAATCATTCTACATCCAATGAGTTTTTACCTTCACTTCCAAAATATTCATCCTTGTTCTCCTAACCAGCCAGCTTTCTTCTCAGGAAATCTAGGAACTCCTAGTGAGCTGGGAGAGAGAAGTTCCCCGGCTGGGAGCATAAGGCTATGAGAGGAGAAAGAGCACTGCGGGCCATTCTAATGGCCCATCTGCACAACCAGAAAAGGATTGGCCAAGTGGCATGCTAGGGTCAGTACCGCCCACTGGGAGCCACCGTGACACACCCCTCTCAGCTCTAGGCCAGGGAGAGGCTCAGGTGGGGATAGCTGACTGAGGAGATGGGTCAAGGATGGGGACTGAGTGGGAGACCAAGGGCACTGAGACTCCAGCCTTTCTTGCCTGGCCAAAGCGGTGTGTGGATAGAGAGCGCCTTCAACAGGGCGTGCCCTTCGCCTTTTCTGCCTGAGGAATGGGGCTGCGCTAGGCATCCTGTCTCCCTGGACCCAGGCGGCCCTGATGAACAGCAGTGCACGTTACTGAGATGGTTGCTAAGGATAACGGGGCAGCCTTAGTCGGTGCGGAGGGCAGATTAGAGAGAAGCTAACTGGCGGAGGGGAGGGGAAGACCGTAACCCTGGTTCCAACCTCTGCCCTACCTGCCCAAGAGATAGCTGCGGGAGGCTAATCTCCAGCCCTCAACCTCCACCCCACCTAGCGTCCTTCTCCATCTCTGCGGGCAGAAGACAAACCACCCTCCGGGCCTACCACCACCCACCCACCCGCGGGGCGGGAGCACTCCCTCCCGCTCCCACCCTTGGATCCCTAAAGCCTGGAGATGCTATGGCGAAGGAACCCTGGGAGTGCGCCTTGAATGACCCTCAAACACATCTGGATTTTTGGAGTTCAGGCCAGCCCCCCAAACGGACCCCAGGGAAGTCGGCCAGAGGGAGGGGGCGGGGTAAGGGAGCGGCGGAGCTGAGCAAAGGGCCTGGCGTTTAGGACTCCCGGCCCCACGACTAGGACCGTCCCAAACTTCCTGTTTCTTCCGGCCGCTCTGACCCCGGGGCTGCAGCTCCGAGATAGCTCGGGGCCTGGAAGTGCATGCTGGGTAAGCGCAGACGGACGGAGTAGGCGAGCTGCTCACTGTCGCTGTCGCTGTCGCCGCGGTGCAGGGCCGGTGTGGGCGCTCGCTCGCCTGCCTTCCCCGGCGGTCACGCTTTGCATGTGGGCTGGGCAGCGGGCAGGTGGCAGGGAGGCCCCCGCGCCCAGGGCTCTGGGAGGAGCCTGAGCCGGGGCGGGGGTGGAGGGGGAAGGGGAGGAGGCGGCCGGTGGGGCGGGGGTGTGGGCCGGGAGTTTCTGCATTTTAAAGGGAAGCCGAGTCGGCAGCTTCGGAGGCCGAAGTTCCAGCCGGCCTCGCCGCGCTGAGTACGCGGACTCCTGGAGGGGCCGCGTAACCGGCTCTGCCCCGGCCGGGCCTGAGGCTCTCGCTTCCCTTGAAGCCCTAGGTGGGGGGTCGCTTACGACTAATAAAAGGAAGTCCTTTACTCTGCAAGGAGGAAATTAACGGAACGGGTGACCACCCCCCCCTCCGCCCCCGCAAGATGAGCCAGATTTATGGACAAATACCTGACTCCAGAGAGAAACCTAGGCGATCCCAATCGTGGCAGGGTGACGGCAGGAAAGGACAAGATTTTCCTCAGTGCCTGCATCCTCAGGCTAGACGGCATGAAGTGAGGGGGGCTGAAACAGACGACTGCTATCCTGAGGCGCCTTCTCCCCAGCAGCCCCACTCTCCTCCCCGATGCTGCTACCTAGCTCCCGCTTCGAGACGCCAGGGCAGAGGAGGCGCCAGGGAAGGGTGGTTAACTAGGTAAAGATGAGATTAACACCCCCCCACCCGCACCTGAACCATCGTTTGTGGCCAGACCCTCTGGATGCCATCGCATCTCCCACTCCTGTCACCTCTCAATAGTCCCCACTCTCTGGATCCGCCACAGATCTGCGTGGCACGTCGATGAAACTGGTAGTTATGCTCTTGGTCTGGAATCGAGGTTGGATATAGGACCGGTCAAGGTGGGAGGTAGGACACACAGGGGCCCACTTCACAGATTATTGCTCCCATTATGAAGATAAAGAAACTGAGGCAGCCCAGAGAGCTTAGACCTTTGCTGAACTCACACAGGAATTAGTAATAGAGGTTAAAACACACGTTGGAGATGGCGAGCAGGGGTGATGTTTAAGACTCAGATTAGGCAACCAACAAGTCTCTCCAGACTCCATGTCTCCCATAGCTGAGTGCTGCCTTAGCAATCCTCTTAACCTCTCTGATGGCACAACGCACTTAGGGTTTTGTTTTGTTTTGTTTTGTTTTTTTTAAATCACGTTTCTGTCACCCATGCTATGCTGGACTATGAGTGTCTCAGTGACAGGATCTTGATATGTATTATGTTATCTCAGTGCCTAATAAAGTGCCTGTCACATGGACATCATTCAATAAACGTTTCTTTCTTGAACAGTAAAAATCAGGAGTCCCGACTCCCAACTCTTTTCGAGTGAGAATGCTCTCTTATCTACCCATCTACCTACACATCTGGCTTAGAAGTACTCCTTAAGGGGTAAGATCTTTCTATTGTCACATACCCCTGATGCTGGAGTCTGCACTTAGAGGGGCTTTCAAAAGTAGACACAGAGGGTGGCTGGTGAGCTCACCTTGCCAGGGGCAGGCTCAAGCTGCCCAGTTACAAATCTGTTATGTATGTTCTGTACTCCGGTGCCCTTCTCCCGAACCAAAATATACCAGGCAGTGCAAACATTTATGCAAATGAGCCAAGAGCCCTGCTGCTTTCAAAAATAAATGATGGAGCCCGTATCAGTAGTTGCAGTGTGTCTTGGCAGGGCTTGGAAGGGGCCCTGCCCACCCCTCGCTAGTTCTCTCGGGAAGCCAGCACAGTGAGAAGCAGTGTCCCCTACCCCTGTAGTTTCCCCCTCCTTTCCAAAACTACAAACAGCCACAAACCACATGGCCCACAAGCAACAGAGATTTGTGGCCTTTGGAACCTCCCAGGGCAGGGGTCAGTCAGGAGGTCAAAGGGGGTGTAGGCATCACACAGTCCAGAGTCATTACTCTAATGCCCTCTGGGAGAGTTTCAAATCAATGGACCTATTTGTCCTCCCTCCAGGGAGGACTGGGGGTAGGGCAGTGGGGGTCCATTATCATGCCCACCCCCACCCCCATAACACTGCCTCCATGAAGCTCACTCCAGGCCTGGTATCCTGCAAATCTCCCCACTACCAGAAAAAGCAGAAACCGGAAGTGGGATAATTTCTGTGGGGATGGGCAGGCAGGATGCGTTCTTTGGATTTTAGGTTTAGGAATCTAGGAGTCTGGGCTTTTATTTGGGAGTCTGTCGCATTTGAAATAGCAGTGCGGTGACCTATGGGCCACTGTTGACCTGCCACATTTTTGTAGCCAGCCAATTTCCAGCAAGATTGTGCCCTGGCCCATGATTATCCCTGTTCCTTCTGGGAGAGTTTTAGAATCACTCCCTGTGGGAAAGAGGTGAGATAGTACAGTGAATGGTTGAGGGCCTGAACTTGGGCGTTGGCCAGACCTGGATTCCAAACCCAGTTCTGCCACTAACCAGCTGTGTGGCCTCTTCAAGTTACCTTCTCTGAGCCATAGTTTCCTTATGTGTTAAACCAGGATAATAACAGTACCCACTATAGGAGACTGTTATTGGGTTAAATATGATATGTACTGGACTTCCCTGGTAACTCAGAGGGTAAAGAATCCACCTGTAGTGTGGGAGACCTGGGTTCAATCCCTGGATTGGGAAGATCCCCTGGGGGAGGGCCTGGCAACCCCCTCCAGTATTCTTGCTTGGAGAATCCTATGGACAGAGGAGCCTGATGGGCTACAATCCATGGGGCCAAAATGAGTTGGACACAACTGAGCAACTAAACACAGCACAGCACATGATGTGTACTATGCACTTGGCAATTTCTTTCTTAAAACAAAAGTTATTTATTTATTTTACTTTTGGCTGTGCTGGGTCTTGGTTGCTGTGCAGGCTTTTCTCTAGTTGTGGCACGTGAGCTCAGCAGTTATGGCTCGCAGGCTCTAGAGCACAGGCTCAGTAGTTGTGGCACACGTGCTTCGTTACTATTCAACATGGGATCTTTCCCAGACCAGGGATCGAACCCCTGTATCCTGCATTGGCACGGGGATTCTACCACTGAGCCACCAGAGGAGCCCTTGGCGCTTTCTTAAACGCTCAATAAGTTGTAGCTGTGGTGACCATTCTTATTTAGTGTTGTTGTAAGTAAGCAATGTTCTGCCTGTTACCTATCAGACCTAGGGCATTTCTCAAGTCACTCCCTAAGATCCTGGAGAGATGAAATTGCTCCAGGCACCCCTCCCTTTCCAGCATTTGCTGGAATCATTATCAGGATTGACTTGGGATGTACCTAAGATGCTGCCAGGATGGCATTGGCCAGAGGTAATATCCTCTGAGGGAATTTAGCTTTGTTGACTACAATGGTTTTAAGTGGTCAGCTGGGGGCTCAGGGGAACTCTCCCTCCCTGGGCTCTAAAATACAGACCCGTGGTATCTAGGGCCAGGCTAGTACCTCGGCTCTAGGCACCAGCTAAGTGTGTATTTACAATGAGGCAGCTTTGAAAATGTTTTGCCTGATTTACTTGATAACTTCGATCTTTAAATGGCCTTTGTTTAAAAATTTACCCTGGTGTGGAATGAGAGAGAGAGAGTTCACTTTTAATTTCAAATTTTGGAGGCGGGCACTAGTAGGCCGGGGAGCAGCGGCTCCCTCCGTGCTGGCCAAGATGGGCAGGGACACACAATCTGGTTCTGCCAGAAGTTCACGAATATGTAGCTCCAGCGCTGCTTTTGCAGGGCACTTTCATGACATTTTTGGATTCATCCTTTTTTTTTTTTTTTTTGGTGAGTTTGTACTGCAAAGGGGAGGGAGACTGAGTCCCACCAGCCTCTAGCTCCCTGAGGTTGGAGACCTTGTCATCACCCCCCATAGGACCAGGAGCCTTCCGACGGCGGGGTCCTAGTCTCCCCAGTTAGGCTGGCGGTTCCCCAGAGTGGGAACCGAGAGCGCAGCCTCGGTCCTCGGAGCATCTTCCCCTACCGGCGTCCGGTGCCCTTGTTGGTATTCGAGGCGCCCCTAGGCTCAGCACCCGCAGCAGAGCAATTGGCGCGAACGAAGCCCGGAAAGGATGATGCCTCGGGGGCCCTAACTCCCCAGACCTCTGCTGGGGAGGGGAGAGGGGAGTTGCACGCCGCTCGCGGAGGGAGGGGCCACGTGGTGGGGAGCTGCAGAGGGGGCGCCCCAGGAGTCTGTCCAAGACCTTTTGTCTGTCCCCCGCGCAGAAGCCCCCTCCCCAAAGAGGGATGGCATGGGGAAAGAGGGAGGCAAGGCGGTGGCGGGGTGAGGGGGAGGCGGGGGCGAGAGGGGAAGGGAGAGGAGCGGGAGGGAGCACCATGGGGGCTGGGAGAGGCTGGAGGGGTGGAGGGCCGGAGGCCGAGCCGAGAGGAGCGGCCGGAGCTGCCCCAGAAGGCAAGGAGGAAAAAGCGGAGGAAGGAAACCCATCCTGCCCCCAACCCCCGAGTGTCTCTTGTTACCAACCGAAAGGTGCTGCCTCAGGAAGAGGTGATCGGAGCCGTTGAGAGCAGTCGGTCACGTGAACCGAGCCGAGAGAGAGCGAGAGGGCTGGAGAGCCAGTGCGAGAGCGAGCCGACAGACAGACCGACCGACAGACAAAAGAGCCCGAGAGAGAGGCCGGCGGGGACCGCGAGAGGAGGAGGAGCCGGAGGAAGGGCAACGCGGCCCCGGGCCTCCCCCTCCCCTTCCCTCTCTTCCTCCGCAGCCTCAACTCTCCGGTCTCCCACTTGGGGAGCCCAGTGATCGAGGGAGGCGGCCCTTTATTCCCCTCGCTGTCTCACTCTGCCCGTGCAGCTGGGCTTGACGCTTCCCGTTCCCGGAGCGACAAAATCAGCTGTAACTGGGCCTGGTAAATACTCCTTTCTAGATTGCAAAATAAGGGCAACTCCCTGTTATCCGCAGGGGGGCTTCCCAGGGGATCTGGGAATCCGGAATCTGCTTCCCTGCTCCCGGGAAAGTCCTTTGGGACCCCGCGGGGTGGGCACTGTTGTCCATCGGCAACGAGAAAGGAGGCTTGGGTGAGGAATCCACTGGGCCGGGCACTGTGCTGGGTCCAGGGGGCCGCTGAGATGGAGAAGGCTGTGCCCTCCCTTCTGGGGAGTGCCTACACTCTAGAAGGAGAGGGGCTCACAGTGGGACAGTCAGAGCTGACCCTGAAAGGGGCTTTAGGCAGCGCTAGCAAAGAGCTAGAGGGAGTATGGAGGAAGAAGTGACCGAGGAACTGCAAAGCTTCTTGGAGGAAGGATTTGAACATGGCCTTGAAGGCCAAGGAGGGGTTTGGGGGATGTAGGTACAGGTGGAGGAATTATTCTGAGCAGAAGGGCTGGAGCCAGGCTAGGTCCTTCTAGCAGGAACATGCACTGGTTCATAATTATAAAGGTAAATCTGCTGTTTTAAAACAAATTGGATTGTAAACATTGCTATTTTTTTTTTTTATCTAATTGCAGGCCCTACTGCTGGCCCCTTGTTCATGCTGATTACGGGGAATTGGCTGTAATTTTACAAAGTGCTACCAGTTCAATGAAAACTTTCCTTAGCCCGCTTTTTCCATCGGGGAAGCACGGGATAGGAGGAAATGAAGTCAGTATCCTGTTCCCTGTCCCCCTGCCCCACAGGGCTCCTAGGTGGCCACCCACTGACAAGTCTGGACCAAGGGCACAGAGAGATTTGCCTTGGCCTGCCCTCACCTCTCACTGCCCACTGGGCCTCACCACTGGGCTCAATGGGCAGGGATTCCAGGTCCCTCTGAGCAGCTCTGGTGTTCCTTGGCTATCCTGGGCCTTTCTTATTGGTATATTAATCATGTAAATTCCTTTATCTTTTTTTTAGCTTGCAAAATGCAGTCAACTCCCTGTTATTCTCAGGGTCTTCCAGGATGCTCTGAGATTCCAGTATCTCCCTGACCTTAGACCCCCTCCCAGGTCCAGCCCGCTAGGAGCTGGGGCCTGAAAAATACAGGGGTGTTTTAGTGGAAGGAAAGACGTGGTAGCTACAAGCCTTGGGTGGCAGGCCCTGTACATGAAGTTCTCAGGATTAAGTATATCACTTGAGATATGGCTGACTGGGTTGCTCAAGGCAACGGGACCCAAGTCTCATAGGAAGGCTATGGTCCTAATGGCATCCTCAACATTCTGGTGAAAAGGCTGCCCTTCCCCAAGCGCTTTGCAGACACAGGGCATTTACATCATCAGCATGATGAACTTTTTCATGACTGTTACTCATTTGTTCCTTCATTCAGTCCTTTATTCCACAAACATCTCTTTAGCATCTGTGTGCTCCTCTGTGTTCCGGGCTGGGGACCGAGTCCCTCCCCAATGGGAATTTCTACTCTACTGACAGAGAGATCACAAATTCTGAGAACAGGAGAGAATGTGTCCCTTTGTTCCTGATCCAAGAAGGATTAATTAGTCGAAGAAAAGGACAGTTGGGGAAAGGTAGAAAGCACATGTTCTTTGTAAAAAAAATTTGGAAAATAAAGAAAAGAAGAAACATAACTTTTATTTTTAAAATACATTTATTCATTTATTTATTTATTTATTTTTGGCTGTGCTAGGTCTTCCTTGCTACACGGGCTTTTCTGTGATTGCAGCGAACGGGCCTACTCTCTGTGGTGTGAGCCTCTCATTGTGGTGGCTTCTCTTGCTACAGAGCACAGGCTCTAGGGCACGTGGGCTTCAGCAAGCTGCGGCACGTGGGCTCAGTAGTTATGGCTCCTGGGCTCTGGAGTGCAGTAGTTGTGGCACACGGGCTTAGTTTCTCTGTGGCATGTGGGCTCTTCTCAGACCAGGGATCCAACTGGTGTCTCCTGCATTGGCAGGCAGATTCTTTACCACTGAGCCACCAGGGAAGCCCAGAAACATAATTCTTAGCCAGTAACTTTATTATACTACTTCTGAGCTGTATGGCATTGAGTCTCTGGGAGACTAAATTTTCTCATCTGTAAAGTAGGAGTAAATGCCTCAGAGGGTTGTTGTGTAAAGACATGTGATAATTTATCTAAGTAGAATGCCAAGCCCAGGCCTGATATTTAATAGGTCCTTGATAGTTTGCCTGTACCTAGTATTGTTTTTTAATATTCATTTTTATTTATGTATTTATTTGGCTGTGCTGGGTCTTAGTTGCGGCGTGTGGGATCTAATTTCCTGTGTGCTCATGCTAAGTTGCTTCCGTTGTGTCTAACTCTTTGCACCCCTATGAACTGTAGCCTGCCAGGGTCCTTGGTCCAGGGGATTCTCCAGGCAAGAGTACTGGAGTGGGTTGCATATCCTTCTCCAGGGGATCTTCCCGACCCAGGGATGGAACCTGGGTCTCCTGCACTGCAAGTGGATTCTTTACCACTGAGTCACCAGGGAAGTCCCATTGTTAAGTAACTACCATGCGAAGACAGTTAACTGTGGTTAACATTTTGGTGCATTTTCTTCTAGTCTTTTTAAAAATTCATAGTTTTCCCACACAGTGATTCAACTCAATATATCATTTTATAGCTGGCCTATTTTACATTTTACTTAAAATTATAAGAGTTTCCTCATGTTATTAGAAAGGTCCTTGTAAACATCATTTTAGTGGCCATGTAATAGCCCATTGTGTCGAGTCCTGTTGCTTTTTAAAAGCTATCAGGTTATGTGTCAATTATTTTCAATAAAGCTGGGAAAGAGAAAATAAAGAAAATAAATGAAAGCTCCCAGGCCTACTGTCTCCTTTATCCTTTACCCATGACCAGCCCAGCAACACTGTGTCTTTGCTGAAGACAATTAGGAACCACCTGTTTCCTACCCCTCACATTCAGATCTAGGTACTTCCTATGACATATATTGGTCCTTCCACAAGTGTTTGTCCTTCCATTCACTCATTGGCAACCAGACATTCTCAGGCCTTGTGGTACCATGTTGTCAGTCAGCATAGTCTCTACCTCAGAGGACCCTATCTTCTTCCCCCTCACAACCTTTGCCTCCCCACTCGCGACTCTCTGGATGTCAATTCCATTTTCACCCTTCCAGCCAAAGATGGCACCTTCACTGCATTACAACCTCAGTTTCAGGTTGTTTTTTTTTTTTCTTTTTAAATTTTATTTATTTATTTATTTATTGTGGCCACATGTCGCAGCTTGTAGGATCTCAGTTTCCTGACCAGGGATTGAAACCCAGTCACAGAAAGCCCAGAATCCTAACCACTGTGAAAGCAGGGAACTCCCTACAACCTCAGTGTTGATGTCACCAAGAAAGTAGGCCAGAAGGCAAGCACTGTAGCCACTGGTCCCCTTCTCTCCTGGGCTGTGCTGGAATACAATTATACAGAATAAGGAGCCAGTGGTTGGGAGGGGTGTGGAATGGGGAGTTGGTGCTTTTTGGGGGCCATTTATTTTTTCATTAGGTAAGGCCCTCTAACCCCTCTGAGTTTCTCCAAATTGGGGCTGGAATCATCAAATTGATGGCTTGCTGTGGGGAGACCTAAAGTCAGCCGATGTGTTTCTTAATGCAGTCCTTCAGCTTAAAAACATGGACATTCTTAGATATCCAGAGTATTTAGTATAAAGCAGGCAGTCTGGGGTTCTAAAACAGGAGACTTCCCCTGGGGAGAAGAGAATGAAAAATTCTCTAGGGTTCTAGGAGAGACAAGTTGTAGTCAATGAGAGAGTTTCAAGGGCAAGGGCTCACTCAGTGAAAAATCTCAGGCATTTCAAATCGGTGGGAAGAGAATGGATTATTTAACAAATGATTTGTGGATATCTGATTATTTGGAGGGGGAAGTTACCACCTCACGCCATCTACCAATGTAAATTTAATAGTTAAATTGTAGTAGCCTGATGGGTCAGGTTCTTTGTTGCAAACCACATAATCTGATTCGAACTGGCTGAAGCAGGAAAGGAGTTTGTTGGAAGGCTGTTGGGAATCTCACTGTGACTATGTTAAAGAACCAGCCTCAGGAAAAGGGTAGGAAGCAGGTGAGGCAAGCTCGATCGGGATCATGCCACAGGCCAGGCTTGCTTAGGATGCTGTGGCTGCATGGTCACAGGCTTGCTGCTCTTCTGGATGTCTGGGTGCTGAGACCTCCAGGAATAATTGCTGTTCTCCCCTGCAGTGCTGTATGCTCAAGTTCCAAAGTCCAGGGGGAGAGAAGGCATCTGACTGGCAGATCCTGGGCTGCATCCCTGCTACCTAGCTGCTGGTGGGTAGAGAGATGGAATATCTCCCTTCATGTGTCTTAGAATTTGCTTCAAACCATCAATGCTTGTATCCTGAGCAACTAAAAAAAATGTCCAAATACAGTTGCTGATGTTGCTTGAGCGTTATCAATTTGCTATACATATTCCCCTCACCATCTTTGCCTCTCCCCACTCCCTAACGTGCCCTCTAAGCCTGGGATGGGAGTTCTTTAAGGACTGTTTGGATGCCAGTCTCATTTCCATTCTTCCAGCCAGAGATGGCACTCTCGTTGCTCTGTGAATTCTTTACATATACTTTTTCATTTAATCCTGAAAACCACCCTGTAAGTTGAAAACTATTATTATCCTCATTTTATAGTGGAGGAAGCTGAATATGCCCTTGGTCACAGGGCTAGTAAGTTGATTTTGGTTCCAGCTCCATCTGACTTCTGAGTCAATGCTTGCACTACCCAGTCTGCTCCAGAGTGGAAACGAATGGCGAACAATAAGACCATAAGAAACCTAGAAGAAAATAGGGGAATATTCTTCTGGTCTTGAGAATAAGGGAAGTCTTTCTAGGCATAAAGGTAAACGAAGATACAATAAAGATGTGAAAATATAGATTTTGTTATATGTGAGATGTATGTAAAGCTTCTGTATTAAAAAACTAATAACACCACAAGGGCTTCCCTCATAGCTCAGTCAGTAAAGAATCTGCCTGCAATGCAGGAGACCTGGGTTTGATTCCTGGGTCGGGAAGATCCCCTGGATAAGGAAATGGCAGCCTACTCAAGTATTCTTGCCTGGAGAATACCATGGACCAAGGAGCCTGGCAGGCTATAGTCCATGGGGTCACAAGAGTCAGATACGACTTACCAACACCACAAGCAAAATTAGAAGGCAAAGAATATTTACAATATATGACAAAGTTTAAGAATCTTTGGTGGAGAAGGAAATGGCAACCCACTCCAGTGTTTTTGCCTGGGAAATCCCACGGACAGAGGAGCCTGGCAGGCTACAGTCCATGAGGTCACAAGAGTCAGACGCAACTGAGCAACGAGCACAAGAATCTTTGGTGTATAAAGAATTCTTACAAATCCACATGAAAAACACAAATACCTAGTTAGAAAACCAGGCAAAGGACATGAAGTGGCAATTTTCCAAACAAGAAATACCAATGGCCTATAAACTAGGAAAAATATTTAATATTGCTGAAGAAATGCAAATTCAAATTCAAATCCTGGTATATCAACACAGAATATTTTACCCATATAAACGTTTACATTTTATTTTAATAATATTTATTTCAATAATACCCTTCTGGTAAGAGTTAAGGGAAGCATGTTTTAAAAATCTACCTGATTGAAGGATAATTAGCTACAATTAATGTCCATTTAAATTGTGTAATTTATTGAGTTTCAGTATGTGTCTTGACCCTGAAAGTGGCTCAGTCATGTCCGACTCTTTGCAACCCCATGGACTGGACAGTCTGTGGAATTCTCTAGGCCAGAATCCTGGAGTGGGTAGCCCTTCTCTTCTCCAGGGGATCTTTCCAACCCAGGGATCGAATCCAGGTCTCCCACATTGCAGGTGGTCTCTTTGCCAGCTGAGCCACTAGGGAATCCCAAGAATACTGGAGTGGGCAGCCTGTTCCTTCTCCAGCGAATCTTCCTGACTCAGGAATTGAACTGGACTCTCCTGCATTGCAGGTAGATTCTTTACCAAATGAGCTATCAGGGAAGCCCTATCAGTATATATACCTACCCATAAAACCAGTGCCACAAGCAAGATACAAAACATATCCATTGCCCCCCAAATTTTTCTTTTTATAGTCCATCTCTTCCCATACCTCTCTCCCCTGCTTTATGTCACTATAGTTTTGTTTGTATTTTCTGGAATTTCATATAATTATACAGTATATAGTATTTTAGTCTGATTTCTCTCAGTCAGAATAAATGTTTTTGAAGTTCATCAACATTGTTACCTGTATTGGAATTTATTTCTTTGCATTGCTGAGTGGTATTCCATTGTAATAAATATACCATTAAAAATTATTCACCTGGTGATAGTTATTTGGGTTGTTTCCAGTTTGCAGTGACTGTGTTATTGTGAATAAAGCTTGTCTGAACATTCTGGTTGGAGCCTAAACTAGTAAAACCTTTTAATAGGTCAATATTGTTCTGTATGTCAAAATATTAAAAATATACCTACCAAAATTACATGATGTACAAGATTTGCTTCTAAATAATCTCCATTGGCAGGAAGAAATAAGTGAGGGTGTAGGTGAAAAAATATTAGTCATCACTTGATAATTATTGAAAAGGGGAGATGGGTACATGGGGTTTGTTAAACTATTTAACTTCTACACATGTCCCAGTCATAAAATTTTAACATGCATACCTCTTGTCATAAAGTCACATATGCACAAAGAATGTTCATAAGAGATTATATTTATTTAATAGAAAAAGCTGAACAATCTATACACCTAACAAAAGAGTGGGTAAATAAATTATGGCACATTCACTGAACAGAATACTATGAAGTCTTTAAAAATCATGTTTTCAAAAAATATTTAATGACATTGAAAAATATAATATACATTTTATATAAAAATATAGGTTACAGACTAATTGTATATAGCATGATTCCATTTTGTTTAAAATAAAATATATTGTAAAATACAAAGGCTGAAATGTTGGCAGTGGTAGGCTATGTGGTAGGATTATGAATTTTTTAATAATCTTTACAGTTTCCTGTATTTAAAAAATTTCTACAATGAGATGTGATACTTTCATAAAGTTTTTAATGGAAGAAAAATAGTATTTCATTTTTCTCTGGTATTTTGCATTCCTTCCAGTTCTTTCTCCCTTCATTGTCTTATTTTTAACCCTACAAGATCAATGGTGGTGGTTTAGTTGCTAAGTTGTGTCTGACTCTTGCAATCCCATGGACTCTATCCTGCCAGGCTCCTCCATCGATGGGATTCTCCAGGCAAGAATACTGGAGTGGGTTGCTATTTCCTTCTCCAGGGGATCTTCCCAACCCAGGAATCGAACCTGGGGCTCCTGCATTGCAGGTGGATTCTTTACCCACTGAGCTATGAGGGAAGCCCAGAAGATTGATAGAACAGCTTTTTTTTAATACTCCCACAGGCTTGAAGTGGTACATTCTCAGAACTAGATGGAACCTTAGAGACTAAGACTGATCCCATTTTTTTTAATGAAGAAACTGAAGGTTAAAGAAGGGAAGTGGCTTGTTTAAAGCCAGCCACACAGAAAGTGGGTATCAGAACCAGGACTAGAAATCAAGCCTCCTGAGGCCAACTCTAGGGACTTTTCTCTGCCTCCTCGAGGAAAGGATCCCAGTTAAACCCAGCTGCTGGCAGAGCAGGACTAGGCATTCTTTAACGGGAGGCTCTAAACAGGAGACACCTGCTCTGACTTCTAACCCTGGCCCTAATGCTGGCTGCAGACTGAACCCTCCCCCATTATTCCAGGGCTCAATGGACCTCCCAACTCCACACACTGACCAATCCCCATAGCCCTTGCCAGAGGCTAAATTAGGATCTGTTCTGCACGTGGAGACTTCTGTCCGCTCCCACTTCCCAGTATACAGATCCGTCTGATGGAAAGGTGGACAGGGGCAGAATAGGGGTGAATCCATAGAACATCCTCCCTTCAAGGGTCAAGGGCAGCACTTTCCAAATAGGCAGTCAGGCAGGCACCTTTTCACTAGAAAGACAAGGGTAAGTCCAGGTCTCCAACAGAGGATACCCAGAGCCAGCGTTCTAACCGGGGGCAAGTCTGGCTTCTCTTGAGACATCTCTCCTATCAGCCCGCGTGGTTCTTTGGGGTCCTCAGCCTGCTGGATCAGTAGGGCCAGGCCCGGAGCCCCTCCTGGGGTCCCCGAGTTAGCTGAGGGAAGGGAATGGCCTAGTGTAGGGTGGTTCTTGAAAGGCCTTTGGGAAACAGGGGCGGGGCGCCAGGCGCGGGGAGTGTTGAGAGCTGCTGGAGGAGAGCCAGAAAAGATCGAGGGAAAAGATGCCACCCGTGACGCCCAGTTAAAGGAACTGGAGCGACAGGAAGGAATGGACCATCCTCTCTTCACCTTCATTCCCGGAAGCTCTGTCAGAACTCCATGCTGGGAACCCCAGTGGAGAGGATGGGGACTCCCTCAGGATTAAGGGGGTCCCCAAAGCTGAAAAGGAATTTCTCTTCCTGTGAGATAATTGGACTTGTCCTGTCTCCCTCAGCGCCTCAGTTCCCCCTTTCTGTAAGATGGAGCAGCAATAGCCTTCCTGGGGAGAGAAGTGAGAATGCATGAGAATCAGGTACAACATTGTTGAAACATCTCTGGTTTCAGGCTCAGCACGGAGGGGGAGAGGTGTCACACTAAGAGAGTTACAGCCCATTTTGGTGCTTTTACTGACAGGTACTGCAAGGCTGGGCATTTAGCTCTGGCCTTTTTCAAGACTAGGACATTCCTCACCACCTTCACTCTTAAATTTCCAGGGTGGTTTTGGGAGAAAAGGAGGGGGCTCAAAACTTGCCTCTCCACCCTCCCTTGCCCAGTAAGGGGAACTTGCTCAAAGATGAAAGTGATCCCTCAGTGCTCAGCATCTTTCCAAGTGGAAAGAATTCCTTTGGTGGCATGAGGTGACCCTGTCTCTAAGTCTGTGGAACATTGTCCCAACCTTCCTTGCTTGGAGTTCCTGAGATCTGGAAAATGAGCTGTCTCTTTCTAGCTGTAATATTGTGTGTGTGTTGGGACAGTTTGGGAGGAGGAAGGGGAGAGGGGCAGGCGAAGTAGATAAAGGGGAGGGAAATGAGAAGTGATGTTGCAGGTATTAACCTGCCCAATAGATTTTGTTTCCCCTCCCACAAATGTTTAGGGAAAAAAAGACCCTCAAATCCAGAGAGTAGCTTCAGGGTGAATTTTCTGTGTTTAAGGCTTTTCAGACCCAGGTAGCCCTCTGCCCACCTGAGCAAATGAAAGATAAGTGTGAAAAAATAAAAAGAGGTCAAGGTAAACATGTGACTCTCCTTTTTACCTCATGATCTTTGTAGAAAGGATGCCAGTGGCAGCAAAGCTAGAAGCCTAAATGACAACGTGGAGGAAGCAAGGACCAAGGGAAGAAAAAGGAAGCTGACCACGTGTCTTTCTTGAAAGACTTTCCTTTATTTCTCTGTAGCCAAAACTGTGAGCTCAAGGGACTTACAGTGTGGGCAAGGAAACAGATGATAAGAAACAACTAGAGAACTAGGCATGAGAGCAGAGCATCAAGATTTAGCAAAAGTTAAAAAAAAAATCAGACTGGATGAAAAAGCTGAAAGATGGTCAGAATCAGGGGAGACTTCTGGGAAGAAGTGAATCTTGAACCTTGACTTGGAGAATTAAGGTATGGAAAGAGGTGGAGAGGGTATCTCTGACTACAGGAACAGGAGGAATCTGAATCCGTGTGTAGTGGGAGATTGAGGAAAGAAAGTATTTCCCTTTTGAGAACACCGAAGCTCCAGGAGATGGTGGGGGAGGCTCTCCCAATTTCCTCAATACCTGGAACACAAACACTGCTCAGGCTTCTGCCCCCTCTTCCTTCCATGCTTGCAGGGCTAAGGGGTAATTCATAAGGTAAGGATATTGATCCCAAAGACAAAAATCAGTGCAATTATTTTACAATCCTACTGTGAATGTGCAGGTCACTGTGTGGGTGTGCATGCTTGTGTGCATACATGCACATGTGTGTGCGCTACTCTATGAGGACACACGCATGTCTTGTATTCTGTAAAGCTGAAGCAGAGCAGGTGGCAGTCTGTCTGGCACTCTGAGGCAGGCTGTATAGCATAGCGAGCAGGGCACAGGACTTGGATTAGAATCTCGGCTCTGCCGTTGTCCATCTGGGGGAACTGGTTAAGTCTCTTCACCTCTCTGAGTCTCATGGTCTCACCTGTAAAATCAGGATAACAGTACCTGCCCCATAACGGGAGGGTGAAATGAGATCAACCATAAAGCACATGGCTCATGTGCAAGTCGCTCAGTCGTGTCCGACTCTTTGCCACCCCAGAGACTATACAGTCCATGGAATTCTCCAGGCCAGAATACTGGAGTGGGTAGCCTTTCCCTTCTCCAGGGGATCTTCCCGACCCAGGGATCAAACCCAGGTCTCCTTCATTGCCGGCGGATTCTTTACCAGCTGAGCCATAAGGGAAGCCCGATTCATAACCTGGCTCATAACAGGGGCTCAAACATGGACAACTTTCTATATTAGTTACCTGCTCCCCCAGCCTGCATCACCCCTGGGAACCTGCTCTGCAAACCTAAATCCCCACTACTTCCCACCCACCAAGCCCCAGCTCCTTTTTTGAAAGAGCTGTTCAAGGCAGTGCTAGGCACTGTTTGAGTGGGATGGGGGATACAAACATGAAGCAGGCAAAATCTTGATAGCTGTGGAAACTAGGTGATGGGGGTTCACTGTACAATTCAGTCCTTTGAAACCCAAACAAAGTATAAAATGAAGCAGAAGCAATCCTTGTCTACATGAAGGTTACATCCATCCCATATTTACAGCAAGCCAGCAACTCACTTGTACACCTGCCCGGCAGAATGTGCAACGAGGCCCTCAAAGAGAGACTGAGTGCTGGGCTTCACCCGAGACACCTTTCAAAGGTGAGCAGCTTTCTGGAGCCGGGGTGCGGGGGGATGGGGGTTGGAGGGACAGTTGGGCTCATCCTTGGAACAAGAAAATTTGATTTGCAGAGAACAGGGTGGGAGGGTGGCGCTGGTTACAGGGGTCCAGAGTCAGAGAACAGTTGCCAACAGCGTGGTGGACTCTAGCACAGATCTGACTAGTGTGCTCTGAGAACTGCAGTCCGGTTGGGTGTGGCTAGAGGGACAACACATTAACCCCTTAGCGCTCAATAAACAGTTGTGGAGAAGGCTTAATTGATCAGGTTAATCTGCTTTTGGCTAGTGAAAGTGCCCAGCCTGGAGGGGGCCTATTTCAGGGCTCCGGCTGGGAGGTGTGGATGAAGGAGCATGGAGCTTGAGGAATAATGTGGTTGCTTGGGTGTGGGAGGTACTCCAGGTGTAGAACTGGAGAGGATAGGGCCTGTTGGAGTTGGGTGGGTCTGCTCGAGGCCCAGAGTTCAAGGTAGAATTTACAAGAAGGCTAAACAGAGCATCATGGACAATGAAGGGTAAAATATGTCTCCTGCCCAGGCCACCTCAGCCTGTTGCAGGCCCAGAAATCCCCTGTGCCATCTGTCTGCATTCTTTTCTAGGCACCTTGAGGCTTTGTTTTCCAAACTAAAGAGGTTCCTACAGAAACTCCAAGACCTGGGGAGGGAGTGGCATGTTAAACCACTACTAGGGTAACTCCTTACCTGTGCAGAGAGAGAGCATGTTCTAAAGCAGTACTTCCCAACCTTTCAAATTGACAGCAAGACTCTCCTGGAACAGGAAGGGACAAAGGGAGATGGGGTATCAGTGGAGCTGGCAGGTGAAGAGGGAGACTATTTGGCTGAGGATAGACTTCCTTGGCAGGTGACAGGGAAGACAGCAGGCTTCAAAAGGAGAGGCTGGGGCAAGAAGCAAAGGCCACCAACTTTGACTGGGTCACAGTTATTTCTCCTAAAGATCTTGTGGTCCCCCTCCACCCCTTTTCTCCTCACCCTGGCCCCTGTCAGTACTGTGGTCCCCACCTGTCTTGACACACAACAGGAAGAAGGCAACCAAGAACAGCCTAGAATACTCTCTACAGAATGGGTCTGGTTGGCTGTGGAGGGATGCCCAGGACACTACGAGGCTGGTCTCCACCTGGAAAGGCCAGCATAACTCAAGTCTCTTAGTCAGGTGCCAGGACAGAAGGCCCTAGAATCCAGCAACCATGGAACAGGGCAGTGATCATTAAGGAGTGACGCTAATCCCAAGTTAAAGAGATAGCCTTAAGAAGTTATAATTAATTAACCAACAGCATGCCTTTGCCAGCTGTATCTGGGAGGTTCTGGGGACACCAGGGGCCCAAGCTCACCTTTCATGGCTATTATCTAGCAACCATAAGTCATTTCTTTTTCATCTTCACTAGCTACCACTTTTGGAGTGTATACCATGTGCTAGGTACTTTATTGTTAACGGTAATAGCTAACAGGCATTGAGCAGTTAATGGTGTGGCAGGCTCAGAACTTGTATTATCTCAGTTCATCCCCACAACAGTCCTGTGATACAGATACCGTACTGGTCCCCATTTTACAGAATGGAACACGGAAGTTCAGAGAGGTTTATTGACTCATTGAAGGCCACACGGTTAACAACTGGGAGAGGCAGGATTCAAACTCAGGTCTCATGGGCTCCAAAACCACATAGTGTGTGCTTTAGCAGCCTGCTCCACAGTCCCCAGCATGCTTTGCTTCTGACTGGTGATGCCTTCTCCCAATTAGTAGATTAGTCATGTGTTGACACTTGTAGTCTCGGTCTAATGGCTTGTTTATTTAACTGATGGATGCTGCTCCCCATTTGAGGCCATTAGCATTTAAACAAAACAAAACTCTTGAGCCTGGCAAAGTGACACTGTGTTTACTGTTTTTCTCCCAGTGTTAATTGTGGGTATTTTCCAAATATGTATTTTGGTGTGCTAACGGTCCCTAAAGAGAACTTTGGAACAGTGTAGTAATCTCCTCATATATAGCGCCAGCCCCACTTTCCTTAATCTCCTTGTTGAGGGGGACAAATGGTCCAAGGGGCCAGTCTTGACTAGGATAGGTAAGAGAGATGGTGACTGTTCCATTATCAGGAGTTAGGGGGCAGAGAGACTGGGTTGGGCTAGCAATTCTGTCCTTGGGGGCTAAGCCCTGGAGCAGCCCCCCTCCACAGCTGGGTAGGGAATTTCCTATTTCTTTCCAGGACAATAAGAACATTTGTGCCAAGGCAGAGGAGGAGGCCGGGCGCTCCGAGGCATCTCTGTCCGACTCTCTTGACACTGTCCAATTGTTACTGTTTGAGTTTCTGCTTGGATCACTGACCATGTCCATTTAGAGCAGGCTGGCTTGGGTAAAGACAGTGTAGGGCTGAGGAAGGACAGAGAGGACCTGTTGGACTGTGGGCGGGGGTGTGAGGTGGGCAGGGAACTGGACTAACTCTAAAGTGACCACATTACAAATAAGCTACGGCCAAGTACAGGGTGAATCTTGCATCGTTAAATGAGAGGAAGGAGCACTTCCACTGTCCCTCCTCCCCTGGGGTTGACTGCTGTTGATTGGGTCCGGTTTGTTTGTAGCTTCCTTCCTCTGACACAGTGGGGTTCTGTTTGACCTTGGGGTAAATGGATGAAGAGCTATAGGTTTGATCCTTATATGGGACAGTTAGCTTCACACTGAGAAAAAAAAAAAACAAACTGGTTACCTCCCTCCTCCCAACTCCATCTGCAAACGGATGGGAGTTAAACTGGGAATTTTATGGTTCTCTGCAAACCCATTCTGAGTCTTGGAAAGGCGCATCACCCAATGTGTTCTGATAACAAGTGTAGCGGTGTCTGGTCCTAGGAAGTCAGCCTGGGACTGGGAATGAACTAAGGCCGCTCCTTATTTTCTTCCTTACTTAGGCATCCAGCTCTGGAACTGGGAGTTTTCAGGACTAGGAGGAGGTAGGCATCTGCCTCCTGCATAATTAACTACACCAGTCTCAAAAAACGTTGATGGCCCATCTCTCTGGGCATCATGCTGTGCCTGGCACGAGCTAGTAATCCGGACCCGGTCCTGTCCCTCCCGAGTTTACAACCTTAAGTCACACGATAATGACAGATCCCAAATGCGGGCAGTTAACAAATACATCCGCTTGTCTGTTGATCACAAGAGATCCATTGAGGGAGCCACAAACAGGGCCCCCTTCAAAGAGCTTCCAGTCTAGTGGGTAAATAGGTAAGACTGAGTGGGGAGTGGGGTTGGGGGAGAGGTTTAGGCGAGGAAACGCCTTAAACGTGGGCATCGCAGGATATAATTTTTTTTTAAGTGCCCATTGGCCTGTGGTTGGGTTTTCTCTTGAGCCGCGTCTCCCGTCCCGACTGAGGTTTAATTCCAGTGCTACACGCGAGTGGGGTGGATACAAAAGGCTAGAGGCAACATCGCTCTACGCCGCGAGGTGGGCAGCCCGGGACTGGGAGGCGAGGGCCGAGGCGATCGTCGTGGGCTCGCCCTTTCTCCTTGGGTGGCCGGGGTGTGTCACTGGCCCTTGCCTCTCTGAGCCTCACGGTCCCCTGCTAAGGTCCCTCAGCGTATTTTCGGGACAGTTCCCCTCCACTTCATCCCGCTTGCCGCCGAGTCCCCGCTGTGCGCGTTGGAGGGACAGGTTTGAGGCGGGAGCCGGCAGGAAGCTCTGGGTAAAATCATCCCGGTCGGTCAGGTCGCAGCGTGTCCCTGCGGCGCACTGGCCAGGCCCCGGTTGCGGGAGACACCGCGGCCCACCGGGTCCCTCAAACACTTCCGACGGGCGCCTGCGTCCCGGGCGGCCGCCGGGGGCCGGGCTGGGTGGGTGGGGGAGCGACCTGGCCTGGGTTCGCGCTCCCGAGAGGTGTGCCCGCCCGCGAGGTGCCCGTGGCCGCGGGGCGCCGAGGCTCCCCCGAGGGCAGGCTGAGCGCCTCTCGGGTCGGGCCACCGCAGGGCCGCCCGGGCGAAGTGGGGCGGAGGGAGTGCGTGTGTGTGCGGGGGGGAACTGCGCTGGAGCGCAAGCCTCCGGGCCGGGAAGGGTGGGTCGGGGAGCCGCGGCGGCGGCGGCGGCGGGAGGAGCGAGCCGGGAACCCGGGAGGTCGGCCGGGCTGGCGGGCCCGGAGCCGCGGGGGGGAGGGGGGAGGGCCGGGGGGGGGGGTGGGGGCGGGGGGGGGGGGGGGGCGGGGGGGGCGCGGCCAGGGGGCGGGACGCCGGGACCCGGGGAAGATAAGAGCGTGCTCGCGGGCAGCGAGGGCGGGAGTGAGGGAGGGGCGGGGGACTTAGAGACCAAAGAGGAGACAAAAGGACGGGGTGGGTGGGAGGGGCGTGGACAAGCAGGGGTAGGGGAGGGGCGCCGGGGGACGCCTCGGAGGGAGGGGTATGTGTGTACGGGTGGGGGGGTGGCTGGGGAGGGAGGGACTTAGCGAGGGACGTGAAGGGACAACATAAGAAGGGAGCGCGGGGTACGGAGAAAGGCGGGGTGGGCCTAGAGTGCTCCACCACGCTGGCCACGAAGGGGAGGGGAAGCCGCGAAGGGGAGGCCGCTGGGAGGAAGGGCCACACACAGGGAGGGGGATCCTGAGGAAGGACAGTCCGCGAGGAAGGCGGGCCGGGGCTTCGGCGGGCTTGGGAGGGGAAGGGTGAGCAGACGCGGGGAGAGAGTGCTGCAAGAACCCGAGGGTGGAGGCGGATGGGCGTGTGTGGAGCGCTGAGGGCAGCGATTTAACGCTGCCGATCGGGATGACCTAAAGACCACGGTGGGGGCCGCACAGACGGGACGGGACTACTGAGGCTGGACGAAAACTGCCCAGGGGAAAGTGGGACCTACGAGGGCTGCAGAAGGGTGGCGGGGGCGGTCTCGGGCTCGGCAGGAAGGCGCCACCACCGCCCTCTGCCCGTCCCCAGCGTGCCCCGCCCCGTCCGGGGGCCCTAAGGGCAGGGGCCTGGGCCGTGGGGGAGCCGAGCCAGGGCGGTACCATTCGGAACTGAGAGGGGGGCTGGGAGGGAAGGGAGGAGCCAGGGGTCAGAACCCTGTTGGGGGCGGGGGGGCCACACCCTGGGAAAAAGGCTTGGGCACATCCAGAATGGACCAATCAGCGAGCAAGGCCAGGGTGGCGTCAAGGGGCAGCTCTGGCCAATGGGAAGGGAGAACACTTCGGAGGTTCGGAGGAAGAAAAGAAAAAAAAAGCCCCACGAAACAACAATCGAATCCGTTTGGGGGCTTGGAAGGCAGGGAGTGGGAGTCGTTTATAGCACGTTACAGCGCCTGTCCTCCCCTTGGAAGGATAGGGTCGTTTGCATCACTCGTGGGCCGCGGGGAACACACGGCGCTGAGGAGGGTCCCGAGAAAGTAGAAAGGGATTGGCCGTTTACTGGGGGCACTTGATTGGGTGCTTCGATTTTGGGGGGGTGGGTGGGACAGAAGTGGGAGCTTTGTGCTCAAAAGAGTGCAAGAGAAGCTTAAGGTCTCTTAAAGAGAGGCAGGAATTGGCAGGGGTCCCCCATTCCTCCATACGGGCAGTGTCAGCCAGCAAGTGGATCGCAGATAATTTCAAACCAGTGGATAATTTAAAAATACCCCTTCAGCTCTGAACACGATCAACATACTCAGTTCCCTTCCTAGCACCGGGCAGGTTCTTGAGAGGATGAGCAGTGTTAGCCGGGGTCCACAGCTGCCACTGAGAATTTGAGACACGTGTGGCGTGGCTTTTGGCTTCAGAGTTAAGTCTAGGGTCCCAGTGCTTACTCGGTCACTAACTGAAATCTTAAACCTATAAAATAAAGGCATTGTGACTAGTTACCATTGAGGTAGAAACTGACTTGGGGAGTGATGGGCTCAGAAAAAAAGAGCCATACTGGTGGGGAGAATTGCAAAAGGAAATTCGTGGAGGGGCAGAACTTTTAACCCAGGATTTCAAATGTCTGCAAAGCTCCTGAAGCTGTATGTAAAATGGTGTAGGTGTTTGTTTTTCTGGTGAGGGTTCATAATTTAAAATTCTCATAAGGTTGTGACATAAAAATTGAAAAGGTCTAAAAAGACTGTGGGGACCTATCTCCAAGACAATAGGTGAAGTGCGCTAGTGGCTATGTCCTTTCTGTATCATAGGGGGTTTCTCCAGTTTCTTGTTAGGAATCTCTGGCTGCAGGGGCCCTTTTGATACATATGGTCATCCAGAGAAAGGCAGGTTCCTAAGAGCTGAGAAGCTGACCATGAACTGCCATATAGCAAAGTAACACCTGAATAAATCATAAACAATTGTGAGGAGTTGGCCCTTCATTAGGAAGTAAAGGGAATAGAGCTTTATTTCTGAAAGCTCATTTACCTCATCTATAAAGTAAGACTAAAAGTGCTAACTGCTCTAGACTGTAACCTGTGAGCTGGGAGGCTCACACATAAATTCTTCATACTGAAGTGGTTGCGGTGCCTTCCTGCAGGGAATCTTCCCAACCCAGGGATCCAACCTGTGTCTCTTACATCTCTTGCATTGGCAGGCAGGTTCTTTACCACTAGCACCACATGGGAAGCCCAGGACTAGCCCCGAGCAGAATCCAATTGCCTGATTTGTGCATACTGCTGCTAGGTTCAGAGGTTGAGAATATACAATATTTAGTTACTATTTCTGACTTAAAACTGATTATTTATGGTTATATCTGACATGGACTTAAGGTCATAGCCTAGGGTAACTTCCCTCTAGTCCAATTTAGGACAACTTAGTCCTTGGTAAGAAAATAACAACATAGTAAACATTCCAGTTAGATAAAAATGCCTTTATTTCTAAAATGTGGCTTAACTACACCCATGGTGTGCTAAGCTTGTTTTGGAATCATCTTGCAGCTCCAAGTAAAACCAGGCCAGTGGAGGAACAGTCAGGGCTATTGGTTCCCGGCACCATGGTGTCACTACTTCAGCAATTCAATCCACACAGTTATTCTCCAGATGTTTTTTGTGACGTATGGAGAGTCGTTTTGGATTCCTCTGTACAATAGAGAGGTCCGACCTTGAGGAAGATCGGTAGCCCACATCCTCTGCTTTGATAGGCTTAATGATATGGCCTGGCTTGGTGACAACCTTGGGCATGGTCAGCTTTTGGAAGGCCCTCTGGGTGTTCCATGTAGATCCTACGGGGGTCTGGATGGTCCTTTCAAATTGTTGATGGTGTGTGAATGGATGCGGAAGCACCTGCACCTGGAAAGGAAGGCAGAGTGACTTGGCCTGAGCCAAGGCTGTAAACTCTAATGGCAGCTGGCCAGGGAGTTTTAGCACATAAGCCTACATGATGGCTGTGGCCAGTGGAGCTACCGAGTGGCCAAGGTATGGCCACGCACCCATCCAACCTTAGGAGTGCCAAGCTGCTTGATGACACTTGGGAGGGGCCCAATTGGGATCAAAAACTCCCTTCCCCCAGGCTTGCCCAACCATGGAGGGATGAAAAACCATCCCAACAAGGCCCCTGTGGCAAGAGGAACACTAAGTAGCTGCAGGGTTGCTGGCCCCTAATGGGTCTTCCTATATAGCATTGTGACTACCAGACATCTGAGTACTGGTTTATCTGTGCCTCTCCTGCCTCTTCATCCCCTTCCTTTTCCTTCCCTTGATTCATAGCATTGATGTTTTAAGGAACCCAAAGATTTACTCCCAAATCCTGAACTCCACCAGGCCACTACACTCAGCTTCATGCTCTTCCCAAGTCTCATTTCTTTGCCCAGGACACTTTTGCATCCCACCAAAGTGCTGGTTTCAGACTTAAATAATCTTTAAATGCTTCCCCAAGGCCCAAAAGGAGGAAAAAGACATAAGCAGAAAAATGGGGAAGTTACAATCAGTAGTCTCTGGAGATACTCAATGGAACACTCAAAGAGAAGCTTGAGTACTGCCAGGCAGTCCTGGTGGTGGTGAAGGACACAGATTCTTTAGGTTAAGGGAGGGTCTTAGTGGGGTTGACAGAGTATTATTGAAATCATATTTTTCTCCTCTCTTCTGTACCTATTAAATAGCTCCCCCCCTCTTTAGAATGAAAAATACAACTCATTTCAATATTAAACTGACTAGAGTAGATCTCGGGGTCATAGATTTTCAGAACTGAAGGGAACGTAAAGGTCACTGAGTCCCATCTCATTCCCAAGTCCCCTCTATGCATGCTCACACCCCCAGAGCAACCCTTTCTCTCTTTGGACCAGCAGAAAGTTTTTCCTTGAATGGGAATCCTGCCTTTCCTCTAATAGAAATGTTATGTGGCTGCACTCCAAACAAAAGCCTTCAATAAAGTTGAAAGCCATGATTGTGCTCAAGTTTGCTCTTCTCTTGGGTAAACATCCCTAGCTTATTATCATATGATACAGTTTTACATCCTTTCACTGTCCTGAACAAGTTGGTCATTTTTCTTAGGACGTAGGTTAAACCTATAGCCTCCAAACATTACCTGGACTATAAGCACAAGCCCAAAGAATAGCAACTCTGAGTTTTTTCAGACCTATTTGCATCAGCATTTTCTAGGGTACTGGCTGAAAATGCAAATTTGGGGGCTTCACCAATGCTACAAAGATTCAGTTTTAACCTACCCACCAACAGAGTCAATCTGGGGAGTTATTCATCTCAGAGCCAGTGAAAACAAGAATAGATCTGATCTGTGGTCAAGATCACACCCCCCTCTTGACCACAGAGCCCTAGAACGCTCCTCCCGAGGAGGAGAGCCAGGCAACAGGAGGAGGAGGCTGCTAAATTGCTCTCTATCCCTCACCTGGTGAGCTGCTGCATAGGTGTTCCGCTTCTCATTGATAATCACGTTTGGCAAATTCTTGTCTTTCCTTGGAGGACCCTCAGGGGCTTTAATGAGAAACCTGGAAAGCAGAACAGCAGGGTGTCTGACTAAGAGCATTAAGGACTTAGTCAAAAGGGCAGAGAGGACACGTGAGGGTGAAGTGGGAGAACCTGGTGCCCTTCGAACGGGCTTTCTTTCCTGTACTTACCTGCGTCTCTTCTTGGCACTGGGCTTCAGGCCCATACCACCCCACTCGCCCCAGCCAGGCAGAGTCAGGTCCAGGTCCTTTGGCTTACTCGCCTCCATAGCTTCCCTCTTCTCTTTCAAGAAGTCTCTGATGACATCATCCCCAGCAAAAGCTTCCTTTATTATCTGCCTTTGATCTCTCTCTTCTTCATCTTCCTGGGAAGAAACAAGAACAGTTACGGCTTGCCTCCTGAGCCGAGGTTTGTGGCAAGATGGTTGGGTTGTGACACTCTAGCGCCCTCTAGGGGGAAGTGCGGAACAACGATGGTCTTGCACTACAAACCAACCGGCAGCCAACCAAGCTCTGATCTTCTCTCTAGGGTAAATATCCCTAGCTTGTTACCATAGGACACGATTTAAAACTTTCAAGAAGAAAACTGTAGGGTGGAGGAAGGAACCAGTCAGTGTCAGGAGGGGGAGCTCCAAGTGGGCCTGGCTAGAATGTGGGAGTCCTTCAGTTTATATCCCTGAAAAGACAGGTGCCGGGGCTCCTCACTTGAGCAGTTTCAATGACTTAATCAGGGAGCCCCAGACCATTTGAGATCCTACTGAGTAGAGCAAAACTCACTCACCTTTGAGTTGTCCTGCCTGGCATCTGGCCAGATCTTTGAATGAGTCCCTCTGTCCTATGAGAGCTTTAGAGTCACAGGACAGGGAGGATGTGGTGGCTCAGAATTTAAGATGAGGGAGTCTCAGCGGCACTCATAATTGCATCTATTAAGCTGTCACTGGGACCAGCCTGGGCAATACTATTCTGGACCTCTCAACTACCGCCATGTGCCCCCAGCAGAAAACTTTCGATTCTATTGCTCGTGCAGGAAGGACACTTTCCACGCCAGCTCTGATTCCCCCCGCGACCCTGGCTCTGCTCACCAACTCCTGTACAGTCGTGGGAACTGCCAAGGACTTCACGGAAGGCGATTTTGTGGTTAGGAGGTTCTGGAGATCAATCATTTGCTCCTTCCTCTTCTTCTCCTTGGGAGCGCCAATATGATTACTTAGATTCTTCTCCAACTGCAGCCCTTCCACTGCAGTTCTGGGAAGCTCCTTGTTTTCAACACACCCTTCTCTGCCCAGCTCCTCCAGCTCCTCCAGCGTCTGAGCTCTCTTTGGCCTCTGCAGCAACATGGGCTCCTCTTCCTCCCTGGCAGGTTCCTCTCTCTGAGCTGTCCTCGCTGAACTCAGTTCTTGCTTCCCTGACTGATGGTTCTCCGTGATGAGTTTCTGACACAGTGCTCTCAATTCGGACAGCACCTCCTGGCTGCTAGGATCTGGGGGAAGCAATGAAAGGTGTCAGAAAAGTAGGGTGGGTGGTGTCTCACAAGCATTTACTGACCTCTTGCTGGGCATGGGGCACCAGGGGAGACAGGCTAATGACAACAAATGGGTAAGAGAATATGCCATTCATTAGATCTCCTGGTGAGTTCACTACCTGTCAAGTCACAGGCAATGGAGTTTAGGATTTAAAAGCAGCATGTTAGGAAGCGGATGTTCTGGGTCCTGTTCCTAGCTTTGCCAGTGACTGTATAAATAGAGCCGTGGCTTAATTTGCCCAGAGAGTAGGCTCTACTTGGGAGGATCTCTCCAAATTCCACATTTTTATTAAAAAAGCTGTTTTAGCAACTGGCTTCTAAAGGCAACTTTGTTGTCATTTATTGAGTTGGCCAAAACACTCAGATTTTTCTGTTGCAGCTTACGGGAAAAACCCAAAGGAACTATTTGGCCAACACAATATTATTTGTAATTTCTAAAAACTGTGACGTCCTATTTGTAATTTACACTGTGATTTTCTACTTGTAAAAACTGTATACAGCATTGTTTTACCTTAAAGCAGCATCTCACAACCTGCTGTGGCAGTCAAGTAGCTCACACTTTCCAGCCACCAGGGCCATCTGAGCAGAGCAAACACCACTAGTCTCTGAGAGCCCCGAGGGAGACATGGCCGTGACATGCTTCAAGACTGTACCCTGCACTGACTCAAGTTGCTCCTGTTCCCAAGTTCATCCTTTTCTCTAGCTCTGGCTTGAAGTCAATGGCACAAGCTACTTAGATCTGGCCTGAGGATATGTGTGTTTATTGTCAAGGATCAACTTTCCTTGCTCATTTTGTTTGGGGTCCATGCCTTCCCACTATTTTAGGATACTATTTCCCCAAAGGTTTGAGATCTTTCATATTTATCATCTGTCTATGCTAAGTTGCTTCAGTCATATCAGACTCTTTGCAACCCCATGGACTGTAGCCCGCCAGGCTCCTCTGTCCGTGGGATCCTCTAGGCAATACTGGAGTGGGTTGCCATGTTCTCCTCCAGGAGATCTCCCTGACCCAAGGGTCGAACCCACGTCTCTTATCTACCTTTCATTCCACAACCAACTGTTTGATATATTTCACTAGATAGGCAATTTTTGAGGGGTCTGGGAGGAACCATCCTGGCCTGTGGCTAGTGCTTTCTACAATCCTTTCGGAAGTGACTGCTTATAATTACTAACCCTGGAACTCTTAAGCTGAAAACCCCAAAGGTCCCCCAATACATTCTAAACAACAGCTCTAAAAAAAATTTTTTTTAAACCACGGAAAAACAGAATCTTGTCTGTAAATGCAGTCATTATTCTTATAGGAAATATAATTGTACCCAAGAACCTGACCAGACCAGGTGGTTTCTGAGTGCAGTTAGTTTCCTGAGCAGGCTTTATAACACCCTGCTTTGTCCCCAGAACACGAGCTCCAACCTGCCTCAAGGGTGCCAAGGTTGCTAATATATATAATATGCAAATCGAGTCTGAGCATGGGCTAACAATTCTAATTTACCCCATACCTTGTAGTCAGTCATTCATTCCTATCAAGAAAGTCGCACCCCACATCAACATATCA
Organism: Oryx dammah; assembly: GCF_014754425.2. Taxonomy (NCBI): domain Eukaryota; kingdom Metazoa; phylum Chordata; class Mammalia; order Artiodactyla; family Bovidae; genus Oryx; species Oryx dammah. The sequence continues at coordinate 26,098,863 of NW_024070207.1, forward strand.
ACCAACATTAACAGAGTGCTAAAAATGCTACTCCTCCTCCCCAAACAAAGCAGACAACTGCAGTGATGATCTGAAGACATTTCATAATATCTCAAAATACACCTTTGCATCTATAGCTGTGAACAGTTTTCAGATTTGCCAGCCCACTACCCGCTCTCTGGCTTGCGGGTCCCAGTGATGTTAACTCCCGCCCCTCCTTCAAGGATGCTGTACTTCTGTCTTTCTGAAGACTGAATACATACTCTAGAGCCATGCAGATGCCCGCTTATGAAATGCCTTTGAAGAAAAACGGTCATTACGAATGTATTTTTTCTTCAGGCACCCATGGTACTCTCTTGAAAGGCTCTAGAGCCTAATCTCTGCAGCACGGGTGGGCGGGCACAGTTTTCCTCTCAGTTGGCCAAGAGCACCAGCACCAGGCAGCACCCCTCTGTGGTGTACCACTGCTCACCCTTTGTTACACGGCTGTGCACTGGCTCCGCCATGTGGTTGAGCTCAGACTTCTGTCTAAGTGATCGCCTTTCCTCAAATTCTTTCAAGAGAGTTTCCTCCTCCACCACTGCTCTTTCTTCCTCACTTTCAGAAGTCTCCTGGGCTTCAGGCTCAGCAGGATCTTCCAAGTCTTTCTGGATCTCAGCCTCTTTGGCATCAGTGAAATGATTCTGGACCATCCAGGGGTTCAGTCCATTTGCCTTTATCTGCACCCCATTCACCACGTCAGGGACAAGAGGTTCTTCCTCTTCCTCCTGGCCTTCCTCCTCTTCCTCACTCTCAGAGGCTGCCCGGACCTTCTGCGTCAGCTCTTTGTTCCTGGCCAGCTGTTCCTGCATAGCCTGGCGAGCCTGGGGGAAAGTCATAGCACGAGCACCTATCATTAGTGACTGCAGTCACACCTCTCCCAGTCCACTCCTCAGAGCTGCCTCCTCTCAATCTTCCTGGTACCTACCGTTTAAACTGCTTATACACCATTGTGTTAACAGGTATGGAACAAAATGGAAGACAAATTCTTTGTCCCCAAGGAATCAACATGTGAAACAAGCTTTTTTTTTTTAACATACAACTCCTCTCTTCTTGCCTTTGGTACTGTTTCTCTTTCATCTCTCCTTTTCCACATAATTTTCCTGCCTTAGAAATTTTCTGATGCCTTTTTAGATTCCTGGTTTTCCATTCATCCACATGGCTTTTTTTCCCCAACTCTGCTTCTGCTAGCATCCTTATGGACTGCTTTGCCTTTCTTTCCTCCAATTCCATATCTCCTTTCACCCTGATGGCGTCTTACCTCCATGTCATATTTGGCCATAATTGCCTTTGATTTTGCCCATTTCCCACTGTTCTGGTGCTTAAGGCTCATTCGCTCCTGGAAAGAAAGGGCACAGTGAGCTCTTTATTGCTTTCTAGGAAAAGCAGGTTCAAGGGTTGGGGGCCAGAGGCAGCCTCACCATCATTCTGGCCTTATCGAGTTTTTCTAGTTCTTCTAGTGCTGCAGCAGGATTGACCTTCTGCAGCCTCTCAAAATCTTTTAAGGCTTGCTTGGCCTTTCCTTTCTTCAGAATTCTGTGATACCTATAGGGTGAGAGAGGTATGAGGGAAGAGATATAGCTGAACCACTGGTGCCACACATGTAAGTGCCCCCACCACATGAGGGGTCTCCTAATGCCAGGGATGGACTGGACGTCACAGAGCTAGCTGACTGCAGGGAGCCGGCTGGAGACCTGCGAGGCTTGGTGGGACCCTCAGTCCCTGCAGCCCCCAAGGGCAGACCTCCACAAATGAGTCCCCTCCGCTTCTAGAGCACAAGCACAAGGGAAGAGCAGAACATGATCCCAAAAGGCAAAAAAGGCAGGAAGGAAGCCCTATTGGCTTCATAGCTGTTGAAGTCAGAGCTCATTCAGCAGAACCACTCCGTGATGCCCTGGAAGGGAGTGAAAGTAACTGAACAGTCCTGTTTTTTTTAGCAAATCCAAGATGGAAAGCCAAAGCCAGAGAAGCAGGCACCACTGAAGCAGGCAAAACTCTCTGAGGTTGGTGTGAGGAAAAAAGAGGCCAGTCACTCCTCTTTGGGACTTTTCCTACAGGACCCCACAGCTGCCACGGGAAAGGTTCTCTCCTAAGGACTTGTGATTAGCCATGCCACGTTCCCATGGAACCCAAGGCTGGTTCACAGGGGATTCCTTACTTTTTGCTTTTGATTCTCTTCTCTCTTCGAGCCCTGGCCTCATAGTAGGATTGCAGGGCCCGGGCCCTTTGAAGCTCTGCTCGGCGCATCTTTACCTACAATGTATGACATTTACAGTGACTCCTAGGATTGATGGTAAATGCCGGAGGAAACAGAGCATGCCTGGGTGGATGAAAGGGCTTATCACACTTACCTCTTCCAGGCTCATAGCTTTGAGAGAGGCCTTTTCCATGGGAGTCAGTAAAGGGTCTGTCACAGGCTGCTTGTTCTTATGGAGAAGATTAAAAATCTCCTGCTCCAGGGGAGTTCCTGCCTTAAGGAGGTAACAGAACACTGTAAGTCTTAAGTCATGCTCCTAGAGTCTCCCTCTTTACAATCCTTTGGCCATCTACACAGTGACTGGAATCACAAACTGGACAGGATGGGCTATTACAGCAAAAGAAGGGGGTTCTAGGCTTGCTGTTCAAGTGTGCACGTAAAGCCTTACATTTTATTCTGATTTAAGGTAACTTCAGCAAGGGGCCTCTGAGGTTACTCTCTAATATTACTGAGGGAATCACTCTGTGTTCAGATGACCAATATATATAAAACAATACCATTCTCTTAAGAATCAAAGCAGGATGCTCTTAAGGTAAATGCCTGCAGGACAGAGGAACAGCAGTACCAAATTGTCAGTCTAGAGAGACACAAAACCAAATGGTCCCTGGATTCTTATGTATATTTGAAGCAGATTACTCTTAACACAAAGTTAGGGACCTCAGATCTGTATCAGCCTGCCTTTAAGAATATTTCTAGAGGAAAGGGGAGGTTAGGTCTTAAGATGAACACAAAAAGACACCGCCTTTAATAAAATGACCTCCAGGTAATTAGCCTGCTTCCTGACAGTTCAAATTTAACTCTAGTCAATTTTTAACTTGGCTCTGATGCTTCACTTTCCAGATAACTTTGCATGCTAGGTGGTGTCTATGCTAATGAAACGAAATGGACTGTGAACCAGTGACTTCACATGTCAACAAAAGACCCCATTTGCTGCTTGACTGATATTGTAAGGATGGCTAAAATAATCAGGCTGATCATGTCATGGTCCGCTTTGGCAAGGCATAAAGATAGCCCTGGGCAAGAGCCAGTTTCAAACCTCATGCACATATTTTATGTGGTTTTCTTGAAAAGCCATATATATCACAGTCAGTGTTAAACTTACAAATATCTGGACAAATGCGTAAACACACATCATCCCATGTTACACTACCCTACTGATCGAACCGTAAGCCTATCCTACTGAATAGTAAAGGTGCATGTTCTTCCATTTTTAGTATTTGCAGTAGTGATCAATCACAAGCTATAAAATGATTTATATTACAATGTTGTAATCTCCCTCTGACTCAATTCAATTTACAAACACTTATTGATTGTAGCTACATTCCAGGCATTTGTGTGGGGTGCTAGGAATACACAATTAATTAAGATAGTACCTGTCCTCATAGAGCTCATAGCCTTTCAGAGGAAAGACACTGCACCATCACCAACATGATGGGTTAAAAGTCCATAGGAGTAATCACAGAGGAAGGAACAATTCCGATTAGGAGATGGGGTAGGCTTGGGGAAGGAAGAGACTTTTTGAATTAGGCTTTGAGGCTTCAGCACAATTCTACAAGGAGGGGGAAAAAAAACCTAAAGGGAGAGATGTGTATAAGCAAAACACAGATCTAGGGAAGGGAAAGATACGTTAGGGAACAATGCATTGTCCAGTGTAGCTAAGATGCCCGGTACTTCTGTCTTATTCTGTAAGTGGAGAACCTTTTGAAGGATTTTAAGCAGAAAACTGACAACTGGTGCTGTGTTTTGGAGAGAAAAGCCTGGTGACTGTGTAAGGGGTTCTATGGAAAGTGTCAAATGAAAATAACACAAGGCACCAGGGCTGTGAGACAGAATTACAGGACTCACCCCCTGCATGGGCTGGCAGTTGAGGGGAGGAATTATGTCACTGACTGAGGTACAGCATGAAGGTCATAGTACAGCTTAAGCATCTGGGGAAGGAAAATACTAGGTGTACTTTGTCGTGTGTCAAGTTCAGGTGCACAGGGGAGACCCAGGTGAGGCCTGTGAGTCATGTGCAACACGGGTCGAGAAATCGGGAGTTGACAGTGATCTGTACCATGTTTACAGCCCAAGGATAAAAAAGGACTAAGAAAGTCAGATAAAAACCAAAACGGACACGAAAACAACAGCAAGCCTATGTTCCAAGGCAGCAGTTTTAATCACGATATGTTAATGGTGTCAAATAGGCTGAAGACACAGACCTGGGATGTGGCCATTGGGAGGCCCTTCACTAATGCATTTTCAAAGAAGTTTCAGGAAGGTAGTAGGGAAGAGGGTGACAGAACAGGCACCAGCTCTTTCCAAAGCATGTTCCTCATCAGCTGATAAGCTTTACTTCATTTTTGTAAAGTTTAAAATCCAGTGGGTTTGATGAATAAAATCAGTTTGCCCTCTAAGTCAAAGGGGTTTCTTTACCATCTTTTCATACCATTTAAAAGGGTGTCTGGCACACACCATGGTCTGCCTAACTCTCAAGAGTGGCCTGTGCTATTTTCTAGCAACCAGACTCTGCCAGTACCCCCTAGCCCACCCCCAGGCACACCGAGAAAGGAAGGTTTGGAGGAGCACACTTCTGGAAATGGTGGTGCCAGCTGCTAGGGGAGGGAAGAAGGGAGTGGGTGGTAAGTTACCTTACCTCATTTCTAGCACTTTGCTGTTTACAAATGCTTTCTCACGCATTATCCCCCTTAATGCTTCTCAGCTAGAGTCAAATGGAATTTTAGGAAGCTGGACCAAAACTGTAAGTGCTGACTTTTTAGATTCTTTATTTCCAGAAACACTAGTATACTGCTAGCCCCTGGGCTCTGCCTTCTAAGGTGCTACTAGTCACCAAGGACCCCCTGACTTCTCTGTGCCATGTTGGTATAATTTCGCAAAAATGAACCTCAGACTGGCTGCACCATTCTCAGTGCAACCCCTCCCCCACTCTCATCTTCACTGACCAACTTGGCATTTGCCTGCCACCTCCAAGATCACACCAGCATTTGGAAAAAGCAAGGTGCAGAACAGTGTGGAGTAGATTACTACTACTTTTTTGATTTTAAAAAATGAGATAAACATAAATATATCCATAAAACTTTTAATTTAATAAGAACAAATAACTTGTAGGAGTAGTGACCTCTGGGTGAGAGTATGGGGGTAAAAATGAGCAGATGGGGGACAGGGGTGGGGTCAAATGCTACATTTCTTCTATACTTATTTTCAAATCCTGCAAATTGTATTACCTCTTAAAATTTTTTTCCTAAAGTCTCCCTTCCATCCTGCAGCCACACTTTAAACCTGATCTCATTTTCATGTGGAAAAGGAAGCATCCTAGAAAGAGAATGGTGGTGACTTTCAATAACAACATCAGAAACAGAGTTTATCCCCATAATAAGCAACACCTTGCTCAATGTCTAGCTTTGACGGCAAGCCATGTTTACTTTGATGAGCTTTAATTATCTCAACTTCCTGACACATACGACACCATTTTGGGATTTACAGAAAGCAGAGAAACCATCTATCCAGGGTTTGGGCACTGCTATTTTGGACTATCCTTCTGCTGAAGACAGAACACCCCCGTATAGACTCCATAACCAATGGTGTATTGGAAAAGAAAGGCTAGCTGTTCTGAAGTTGTTCAGACTAAACACTGACACTTCAGGTACAACATGGGACTACTAACTTTTTAACTTTGCCATTGGCTTAACTACTGTTCCACCTCTGGCCCCATCATTTACCACCACCACCATTTCATAACAGATAAGCTATTTCAACACCATTAAAGTGGAAAGAATAACTTCATGATAAAAAATAGCTGACAACCCGACACCACCATATTCACAATTATCCTTACAGTTCAGATGATTGAAAAATTTGCCAGAGATTAGTGTTTGGGAAACCCAGCTCTAAAATATAATTTTTATTTTCTGCAGCTCAGTCATAATGAGTTACTTGCTAAGATTCTAGTTATTATCACCAATCTGCTATATTTTAATGTGGTGTTCCTTTTCAAGTAAACTTCGGTCCTGCTGCTCATATATCCTGCCTAAGGCATCATTAATGCTGCCAGGTTCCTGACTCTCCCCAGATCAAAATGCTGGCTGTAAAAGCTTTTAAAAAACCAGGGTGTGAAAAATAAAACATCACGATGTTCCTTCTCTATTGGCAAATCAAACGTCATCACACAAAAACATGGAGATAATCATGTGTATGTGGGGGAGGAGGGCTCCCTGGTGGCTCAGAATACCTCCCTGGTGGTAAAGAATCTGCCTGCTACTGCAGGAGATGTGGGTTCGATCCCTGGGTTGGGAAGATCCCCTGGAGAAGGAAATGGCAACCTGCTCCAGTATTCTTGCTTGGGAAACCCCATGGACAGAGGAGCCTGGCAGGCTACAGTCCATGGGGCGGCAGAGTCGGACACAACTCAGGGACTAAACAACAACCATGTAGGGGACACTCCAAGCTGAGGAAGGGTGAGCTACCGCCTATGAATCTTGCTTTCCCACCCCCTCCCTTTCTAATCACTCAACTAAAATGACCACAGTTGCCATTTCCGCTTAACATGTCTAATGAGACCAACTGCAGGCTCTGCAATGTCCATGCTGTGTGACCTCACCTTTCAAGGGGCACTAACCTTCCAGCCATTGACCACATGTTCGATGGGAGCAAAGGCTGATTGGGGCTTGCTCAGGGGAAAAACCAGCTGCTCTGCTTGCCGGTTCTTCAGAACGACAGGATCCCATTTGGAGAGGATTTGGGAGCTTTTATTGAATGCCACTTCTCTGTGGATCTGAAACAGGCAAAAGCACACAGAAAGAAAGAGCCATGAAATGAGGCATTAAACTCAAAAGAACCAGCAAGAAATTAGGAGGCCACGTTACTCAGTCCAAGAAAGAATCAGGATGCTAGAGATTAGCTCTTGCTTACTTCTCAGGACTGCACTTGCCCTGAGATTAGTTTTAATCTTTTCCAAGGTGAGGCAACCACAACTTGCCCCCCTCCCACTTCTCAGGCCTTCCCCGCTTCTCATCTTGCCCTTTTTTTCTTGGTCAGTTTCTTCCCCTTAGTGGACCACATTTTCTTTGACTTACCCGCTCAATCTCTTCTCTGTGAAGTGGTAACTCCACAGTCTTCTTCGATTTCACTCGATTCAGCTGCTTTTTCACAGCAGCCAATGAAGATGAAGTTTTAACAGGCTCAAGCAGATCTGAAAGGACCAGCTTTTCTCCTGATCCTGTAGAAAGGCCAAACTTTCTGGTCAGACAGAAGTGAGGCAAAACCTCAGCATCACCTCAGCAGAAAGTGCTGGTAGCCAGGCAGGTGTGCAGGGAAGCAGGAATAGCCCTCTTACTTCCATCACTAGCCAGAGTGATGGCACTGCTTTCCTACATCCCCAAACGTGTTGAAGTGTAGAAGTGAGAAAACTATTTAAAACAGTCATTTGCTTTTCTCCTGGTCTTTCTGGTTCCATGCTTGCCCACTGCAATTCATTCTTCACACAGCAGCCAGTGTTTTAAAACTGTAAATCACAGGATGTCATGATCCTGCAGAAAGTCCTCCAATGACTCCCCATTATCCTCACAGCTCAGTGGGTCAAGAATCTGCCTGCAATGCAGGGGACCCAGGTTTGATTCCTGGGTTGGGAAGATCCCCTGGAGAAGGAAATGGCAAACCACTCTAGTATTCTTGCCTGGAGAATCCCATGGACAGAGGAGCCTGGCAGGCTACAATCCATGGTATCACAGGAGTTGGACACGATTCTTAGTGACTAAACCACCACCCTGTCTGCCTCTCCAATCTCAAGTTATCCATAAGTGGAGGATGGTCCAGCCACACTGACTTTGCTCCTCTTCTTCAATCATGCTGACCATATTATCTCCCTCAGTGCTTTTGCACCAGCTGCTCCCTTACCTGGAACACTACTCCCTGTCTCTGCATGCTTGACTTTTCTTGTTATTCAGATCTCAGTTTAAGTTTTGCCTCTTCAGAGGCATTTCATTCATGCTTACCCACTCCAGTACTCTTGCTTGGAAAATCCCATGGATGGAGGAGCCTGGTAGGCTGTAGTCCACGGGATCACAAAGTCAGACACGACTGAGCAACTTCACTTTCACTTTTCACTCTCATGCATTGGAGAAGGAAATGGCAACCCACTCCAGTGTTCTTGCCTGAAGAATCCCAGGGACAGAAGAGCCTGGTAGGCTGCCATCTCTGGGGTCGCACAGAGTCGGACACAACTGAAGCGACTTAGCAGCAGCAGCAGCCAAAGGAAAGTAGCTGCTTAGTCTCCTGACTATCATTTTGTTATAATTCCCTTACTGTTTCACTGCCTTAGAATGTAAGCCCCAGGAGGTCCATCACTTATTCTTTACTCTGTATCTAAACCAATCCTGAAACTCATATATAGTAGAGGTACAGTATATGCTGAATGGGTAAGCTTGGGAGAATACATTGTTACCAGTGCTGAAAGATTACATTAAAGATCACTAAAAGTGCCTAACTCATTCACATTACCTAAGTTGTGAATACAGTGGGAAAGATTTGGCACCTAGACTCAGTGTCAAGTGAAAATCTCTACTCTGCTATTTACTAGATCATATATTCTCAAATGGGGTGATACCATTTCCCCACCTAGGGGTAAAAATTGCTTCTTGGGTGAGCACGCATAAGGAAAAAAAGTAACCTTAGATACAGTTAGCTCATTAAGCTCTATGGCAGATCTTGACTGTGGCCTTTTCATTTTCTTTTAGAAATGGAAGAAGTTCAAGAGCATCCGATTACCCTTCTTCATTCACTCATGGGTAAGTATGTATGGTATGATTCACTAACCACATCAAAAATAGCTGGAAAGAGGGCGCCAAGGGGAAGTAGACCATTATGCTTTTGGAATTCCACAAGGTCCATGCAGACAGTTTCCTTTGTTAACTTACCTTCAGAACTTACACTGAACTCTGACACCTTCAGACTAGCCTCAGACCTATCAGCCAATTTCTGCCTGAAATTAAGCAAAACAGAATACATAGAGAATGGATACAGTCTGCTGGGGAACAAACACCTCTCTTCAAACAATGCTTTCCTTTCATGTTTATTCTAGAATTAGGTTTTGTCACAAAATAACCAGGAAATCTGTTCCTAAGCTGGACACAGTAGTTTAACCATCTCTTAATGAAAACAAGCCTCTCAAAAACACAAGGCAGTGCAAGGTAGGCATAGTGAAAAAGGTATTGGACTTGGATTCAAACATGTCTGGATCTGAATACCCGATCTGCCACTTATTCTAGTGACTTTGGGACATGTCAATCTTATTTTCTATTTGAAGAAGCTGATGTGCAGAGGATTTACCTACAGTCTCCAAAGTACATGCTCTTAAGAATGATGCTGAAAAATGTTGTCTTCGGCACTGAATGTTAGCTGCAGATAAGTCCCATGGAATCAGCTAGTTAGAAATGTCCATATTGAAGGGAACGTTACCTATCCTTTCCATTAAGTGAACTGATTGATTCCAGAAGCTTCTGATGCTTTCTTTCTCCATCATTGTCCCCCTGGAAACAGAAAAAGGAAGAACCATGAGAATGATAAGGGGAAGGAAAAGACAGTATGGAAACTGAGGCACATGTAAAATCTCCCATTCTTTTGGTCAGTGGAGAAGTGGGAAATCAGATGAGGTCTGGCATGCAGGCATTCCAGCTCAAACAGGAAGAACTGCTTCAAAAACTGAAATTTCCCCACGGTAACGAATATAGAGCCTTAGTAACCAGGAGCTAATGCCATGCTTCTGTCTTCATTGGTTTTAAGAAAAGTGCCATGAGAATAATATTTCTGTATAGAATATATAGTGTGATCTGACATGGGAACCTTGACATAAAAAAGCCAATCTAAGTAGTTTTCTCAAGAGAATAAAGAGCTGGAATTCCTATAGCAGCTGCCCAGCTTAATTATGCATGTGTATATTTCAGTCAGAAAATCAAGTAACTCTCTATGGAAATCCAAACTTGGAAATAGGGAAATCATATGGCACACACACTCCAAGTGGCACCACTGAGCCCCCTCCCCAGAAACTACACTTAGCATCTCAGCATCAAGCTGCCATAGCTTTCACTGTGTCTGTGAGCATCTATGCTTTATCTTGATTTATTTTGAGTTTCTATTAGCAGGGTATGTTCTAAGGTAATCACTTCTTTGCTTTCTGCCATTTTGGCTTAGGTTTAGTAGGAATGCTCTAATTTGGAAAATTGTAAGTAATTTATTTGTGAGACCTGAACAAGTATAAACAATGTTGCCACCCCTTTTCCTTCCATGAAGTGTGTCCTCTACCCTAATTTTGAAACAGAAGGGAAATTGGAGAAGGCAGTTTAGCAGGTGTCACTCACTTCATCTTCACTGGTGCTCAAGGGGTAGTCTTTTGGCAAATCCTCTAGTTCTTTCTGTTGGTTCGAAACCAGGAGGTTGCTAAAGGAGATAAAAGAGAAATACTATCACTTGAAGGAATTTTTCTTATATTGAAATGATCTCTAAAACATAACTTCAGTTCTCAGTACAGAAGAGTCTTATCCCCTGGAAGAGGTGCAAAGCAAGTACTATTGAGCATCTTTGGAAATTTTCCAAGACATACAATCTGGACTGCAGAAGGCAGGCATCACCCGTTAAAAGGTGAGCAGTGTTCGTGGTATCCATACAGAACTGCATGAAAATGGAAAGATCTAATACTCTTCAGTGATTGATTAGCACTGCATTTTCCACCTCTGGGACCTCTGGGAGGCTATAAAAATGTCAGACCCTAGGTAAGGTGGCAGAAGATGCTGTTGCTGGCCCTTGAGGCAAGGCAACTTCACCATTAATATTTCTAAGCAACCGCCACATGGAAGACACCTGTATAGGTGCTGCTTACTCAAAAGTGACATCTTGATCACTTATTCTCAGAAATCAAAAAACAGGGAATTGGAAGAAAGCAGCTGAAGCGTGTTCAGCAAAGCAGGTACTTAATTAAAATGTCGTGGATGACACCAATTAACAAAGGTTTCCAAGATAAGGCGAGTTTATAACAAAGTCACTGCCTGCGCAGTAGGCGGAAACGCTCCGCACCAGCGGCATCAAAAGGAGTCACGTGATGAGGAAAGTGCTACATATTAACTTCTCTGGAGCGGGAGAAACCGCCAACAGGACCAAGGATGAGACTAAGATGCAGAGCGGAGGGGGCGAATTAAATTAATAGGGCTTTAAAGCATGGATCATGAAAACAGTAACGAATCGTGAGATCCTGGGAGGGGAACAACTGTCGCCAGCTAAAAGATGGCCTCTGTTTCTCAAAAGCCGGGAAAACCGACCCCCAGCGAGGCTCAGACCCTCCCCCTCCCTCGGACCGCTACCCCTCACCTCTCCGCAGCCTGGTTCGCGTTCATCTCAGCAGCCTGTCTCACATGGACCAGGAGCGGAAGTCGAAAGGAAAGAGATTTCCGTACCGGCCGCAAAGCAATTTAGGCTTCCGCCAATCACGCGCGACTAGCGGCGTCACTTCCGGCCCGCCCCGAGGTGTGCAAGGAAATAAGCAGTTTGGGAGGCGCCAGCGGGGAATCAGGAGTCTGGAGGAAAAAGCCTGTCAGCGGGTGGAGCTCTGCTCTCCCCACCCACCCCTCAGCTCTTCGGCGCGTCCGCGTCTGTCTTCCCGGGCCCGGGTTTCCAGGCGGCCCGGGCGGGTGAGGTTAGCATGAGGGTGCCGCGCTGTCGGGGACCGGGCTGAGCCTTCGTGGCCCTGCCTGATCCAAAAGGAGAGGCTCCAGCGTCTGTCGGTGATCGACAGCGTCCTGCGAGCCTGCCGCCAGCCAGCTCGAGGCGTTATTGACCGCCGAGGAAGTGGCCAGCATTGTGCTAAGGCCCTGGCGATCCGCCGGTGAACAACAAAGCAAGTTTCCTGCCCTCTTAAGGAAAAAATCCTTTGTCACCCCGCGCCCCCTTGTAATTGCAGCTCTGGGTTCCTACTTCCTACATAACAAAGTTTCATTCAAGAATGGGCTGTGTCTGTGGCTGCAACTTCCTCCTCTCCCATCAACCTTTAAGAATTTTTCTTTAATTAAAAATAGAAAAGTAATACACGGAAAAATACACTTATTTTTCGAAGTCACTCCCATTTTGTTTTCACCCCACCATTCCGCTGAAACTATTCTGGACAAGATCATCTTGTTACTAGATAAAAGGGACACTTCTCGGTGTTTGTCTTCCCAGAAGTCTGTGGTATTAGATACTGTTGGTTTGTGTTCTTAGGTATATTCAGGGAATGTTTTTGAGTAACTACTGTATGCCAGGCCCCTTGGCACTGGCGATACACTGGAGAATAAAACAAACATGTTCCATGGCCTTATACAACCTGCTTTCTTCTGGGGTTAAAGACAATTTTGTCATGGTTGCAACTCCATACTGGGCTCCCATGACTCCACTCTCCTGGTATCTTAGCTTTATGACCATTTACCAACGTCTTCTCTGCTGGATACTTTTTATGTACGAACTCCCTAAATGATGATGTTCCTTAGGTTTTGTACTCAGTGCTCTTTGTTTATACCACGTACTCTTCTTAAGCCTTTAACGCTTGTATCGGTTCAGTCCCTCTGTCATGTCTGACTCTTTGTGACCCCATGGACTGCAGCAGGACAGGCTTCCCTGTCCATCACCAACTCCCAGAGCTTGCTCAAAGCCATGTCCGTCAGGTCGGTGATGCCATCCAACCATCTCATCCTCTGTTGTCCCCTTCTCTTCCTGCCTTCAGTCTTTCCCAGCATCAGGGTGTTTTCCGGTGAGTTCCTTCTTTACATCAGGTGGTCAAAGTATTGGAGTTTCAGCTTCAGCATCAGTGCTTCAGTGAATGTTCAGGACCGATTTCCTTCAGGATTGACTGGTTTGATCTCCTTGCTGTCCAAGGGACTCTCAAGAGTCTTCTCCAACACCACAGTTCAAAAGCATCAATTCTTTGGCACGCAGCTTTCTTTGTGGTCCAACTCTCACATCCATACATGACTCCTGGGAAAAAACAATAGCTTTGACTAGACAGACCTTTGTCAGTAAAGTAATGTTTCTGCTTTTTAATATGCTGTCTAGGTTTGTCATAGCATTTTCTTCCATGAACCTGGAAAAGGGAAAGAGTACCTACTCCAGTATTCTGGCCTGGAGAATTCCATGGACTACAGTCCATGGGGTTGCAGAGCTGGACACGACTGTGACTTTCACTTCTTCCAAGGAGCAAGCATCTTTTAATTTTATGGCTGTAGTCACCATCTGCAGTGATTTTGGAGCCCAAGAAAATAAAGTCTGTCACTGTTTCCATTGTTTCCTATCTATTTGCCATGAAGTGATGGGACCAGATGCCATGATCTTAATTTTTTGAATGTTGAGTTTTAAACTGGCTATTTCACTCTCCTCTTTCACTTTCATCAAGAGGCTCTTTAGTTCCTCTTTGTTTTCTGCCATAATGGTAGTTATCATGTACATGTATGAGATTATTGATATTTCTCCCTGCAATCTTGATTCCAGCTTGTGCTTCATCCAGTCTGGCATTTCGCATGATGTACTCTGCATTTAGGTTAAATAAGCAAGATGACAATATACAGCCTTGACGTACTCCTTTCCCAATTTGGAACTAGTCCTTTGTTCCATGTCCAGTTCTAACTGTTGCTTCTTGATCTCCTGCATCTCAGGAGACAGGTAAGGTGGTCTGGTATTCCCATCTCTTTAAGTATTTTCCGCAGTTTGTTGTGATCCACACAAAGGCTTTAGTGTAGTCAATGAAGCAGAAGATGTTTTTCTGGAATTCTTTTGCTTTTTCCTATGATCCAGCAGATGTTGGCAATTTGATCTCTGATTCCTCTGCCTTTTCTAAATCCAGCTTGAACATCTGTAAGTTCTCAGTTTGCATATTGTTGAAGCCTAGCTTGGAGAATTTTGAGCATTACTTTGCTAGTGTGTGAGATGAGTGAAGTTGTGTTGTGTAGTAGTTTGAACTTTCTTTGGCATTGTTTTTCTTTTGGATTGGCAGTCCTGTGGCCACTGCTGAGTTTTCCAGATTTGCTGGCATGTTGAGTATAGCACTTTCACAACATCATCTTTTAGAATTTGAAATAGCTCAACTGGAATTCCATCACCTCCACTAGCTTTGTTCATAGTGATGCTTCATATCAGGACTTGTATCAGCACTTGTATCAGGACTCCCAAAATCTACATTTCTAACCCAGATCTCTTTCTTGAACTCCAGACTAGTACCTTAGATTGCAATCTGGCAATTATTTTTGTTCCTCAGGCACATCAACTGTGAAGTATTTGGTGATTTCTCTCTTTTCTATCAGAATTTTGTATTTCCCATCTCTATGACTGACACCATCAACTATCCAGTTAGGCAAGTCAGAAAGATGAGTCACCTTACACTCCTCTCTCCCTGATGATTTACAGTGATTCCCTCACATTGCCAGTTCTACCTCCTAAATCTCTCTCATGCAGCTTACCACCTTTCTGCCATTGGAAATCTAGACATTGCCATTGTGTCAGACCCTTGCAATTTCAAGCCTGTGGTATTGCTGTAATCTATTGTAGAAAAGGGGAGCTTAAATCATGCTGATGAAGAGTATGGGTTTTGAACTAGATTCTGTGTTTGAATCTTTGCTGCTTGCTAGTTTTGTAATTCTTGAGTAAGTCATCTCTCTAAGCCTTTGTTTCCTCATCTTTAAAGTGAGAATTCTAATAATTGGATAGTTGTGAGGACTAAGTGAATTAATATACATAAAGCACTGGAATAAATGGCAAGCCCTTAGAATAGTGCCTGTCACATTAAAATGCTTGATAAATATTAACTCTAATAATTATTCTTTTTGGTGGCTCAGATGGTAATGAAACCTCCTGCAGTGCCAGAGACCTGGGTTCAATCCCTGGGTTGGGAAGATGCCCTGGAGGAGGGCATGGCAACCCACTCTAGTATTCTTGCCTAGAGAATCTCCATGGACAGAGGAGCCTGGCAGGCTACAGTACATAGGGTCACAAAGAGCTGGATACGACTGAGTGACTAAACACAGCACAGCACAATTATGTTTTACTGGCTTTTCAGTTGTTAGTCTCTCCTCATCTAGTCACATAAGTTGGACCATGTCATGCCCCTACTTAAACAATGCAAACAGACCCTCATCCCTTTCAAGATAAAATGAAAAAACTCTTTAGTCCTGTCTACTTCTTCAACTAGTTGGAACTGCTTGGTCATTCCCCCAAAGCAATTCAAATTATATTTTTATGGGCAGATGATGCTCTCTTAATCTTACATAAAGTATGAATAAAAGCATTTTAAGAAAACATTGACATTTTTTATTGATTTATACTTAATCTAAGTAAAGACAGTGTG
The DNA here is from genome assembly GCF_014754425.2 of Oryx dammah. NCBI lineage: Eukaryota > Metazoa > Chordata > Mammalia > Artiodactyla > Bovidae > Oryx > Oryx dammah. The sequence goes on from NW_024070207.1 coordinate 26,114,486, forward strand.
TTTGCTATGCAAATGCAGCTTTGAGACAAGTCCCCTAGGTACTCTTCTTTCGTAGCTCTAACCAGATTGCTGCCCCATTTCCCGCTTATGTGAAATTATGGCACAGCTGAGACCTAAAGGAAGAGAGGGGACCAGCCCTGGGGGAACCTGAGGATGAGTGTTTGGGCAAAGGAAACAGTGTATACCCAGCACCTCTGGATTGGGGAGAGCTTGTTATATATTCTAGCAACTGAAAGGCCAGCGTGTGACTGAATGGTGGTGAAAAAAAAAAAAAAGGTAAATATAACAGCAGATGGAGAGGTAGGCAGGGTCTCCAGGTATTGTAGGCTATGGTACAATTTGGATGTTACTCTACATAAAAGGGGTCACAAATAAAGGGGTTATGTAGGAGAGTGACATAATTTAAATTTTGATAACATCACTTTAGCTGGGGTGTGGAGAATGGATGAGTGGGGCACCAGTAGAAGCAGAGAAACCTATCAGGAAGCTATGGTGTAGTATAGGGAGAGAGGTTAATGGCTTGGAATATCATGGTAACTGTGGAGATGGAGTCATTGGTGGGTTCACCAGAGACATGTGGGAGGGGAAGGTAAGAGGAAGATTATGCCTGCCTTAGTGGATTGAACAAGCACAGTAGATTATTAAGATGCAGAAGACTAGTGATGGAGAGACAGATTTGGCGAGTGAGACCAAAAGTTCAGTTTAGTACTTTTGAGGTTTGAGAGCAAGATATCTAAGTGGAGAAATCAAGTGTGTAGTTAGGTAGAAGAGTTGTGAAAGATAATAAGTCAAGAACTCTTGATCTTTTTTGGGGGGTGGTGGGCTGCACCACACGGCTCACAGGATAGGATCTCAGTTCCTTGACCAGAGATTGAATCCAGGCCACAGCAGTGAAAGTGCCGAATTCCAACCTCTAGACTGCCAGAGAACTCTCAAGAACACTTTGTCTTGATTAGAGCTATTAGTGATTATCAGTAAAATAAAAATATACCACCCCCCACACAAGTATGTTTATATTTCAACTGGTTGACATTTCATAAAGACCCAGGCGCACTCAAAACTTGCAACATGGCAACAGTTGTGATTTTACCATAAATTCATGATGTTGTGTGTCCTACAGCATCTAACCTATTCCTTGAATATAGTGGGCTCAATAAGTGTTTTTGAATTAGTGAATGAAAAAAGTCATGCTAGTCCATGTTATTCATTCTTATAAAAGAGGTATAATGATAATAATGATAATAATTTTTTAACTTTAGAATTTACAGAGTGCTTGCTATGGTCTGAATGCTTGTGTCCCCTCAAATTCATATGTTGAAATCCTAATCCCCAATATGATGGTATTTGGAGATGGGGCCTTTGGGAAGTGATTAGGTCATGAGGGTGGAGCCATTATGAATGGGATTAGTACCCTTATAAAAGATACCCCAGGGAGCTCCCTTGCCCTACTCCACAATGTGAGGACATAGTGATAAGGTGCTGGCCCTGAACCAGGAAGAGGGCTCTCACCTAACCATGAGGGCACCTTGATCTTGGACTACCAGCTTCCGGAATGGCCAGAAATAGGTTTCAGTTCTTAATAAGCCACCTTGTCTGTGATCTTTTGTTTTGCAGGCTGAATGAACTAAGACAGTGCTTTTATATCCCTTATGCCATTTTACATTTTTTGTATTAAACTTTGAATTTTAAGATAACCATAGATAGATTCACATTCAGTTGCAAGAAGTAATACAAAGATTCAGTGTATCCTTTACCCAGTTTACCCTAATGGTTATATCTTGCAAAACTCTAATACAGTGTTACAACCAGGATAATGATATTGATATAGTCAAGGTACTGAAAACTTCCATCACCACAAGTATCAGTTATGTTGTTTTTTTACAGTATACCGGCTTTCCTCCCACCCCTGAGTCCTCCTTAACTCCTATCAATCACTAGTCTGCTCCCCATTGCTATAATTTTGTCATTTCAAGGATGTTAAGTTCAGTTCAGTTCAGTCATTCAGTCGTGTCCGACTCTTTGCGACCCCATGTTATATAAATAGAATTATATAGGATGTAACTTCTTGGATTTATATTCTTTCACTGGAGATTTATTCACATTATTCTGTATATCAGTAATTCATTTCTTTTTGTTGTTTTTTAAATGTATAATTCAATGATTTTTAGTATAATTACACAGTTGTGCAGTCACCATCACAATACATTTTAGAATATTTTCATCACCTCCCAAAACAGACCTTGTACCCTTTAGCCATCATCCCCTTGTATAATCGGAAATATATTTGATCTTTGTCCCTGGATCCTGGCACAAAGCTCCCAACCTCCTTGGAATTTTCTGAGCAATAGGAATGCCTTTTGCCATTCATAAGGAGCCCCTTTCAACCATACCTGAGTTTATGTTAGTGAGGTGACTTTTGGAAGTGTGTTAGTTGCTTAGTCATGTTCAATGCTTTTGCAACCCCTTGGACTGTAGCCTGCCAGGCTCCTCTGTCCATAGAATTCTCCAGAGAAGAATACTGGAGTGGGTAGCAATTCCCTTCTCCAGGTGATTGTCTTGACCCAGGAATCAAACCCAGGTCTCTTGTGTTGCAGGCGGATTCTTTACCATCTGAGCCACCACTTTTGGAAAACCCCTAAGTAACCTAAAGGTGGGGGCTGGCTGCCAGGAAACCAACCATGGTTAAGGAGTTGGAACTTTCAGCCCCACTCCCTGACCTCTGGGGAAGGGATGGGGGCTGGAAGATGGAGTTCAATCACTAAGAATCAATGATTTAATCAGTTATATCTATGTAATGAAGTCTCCATAAAACCCTGAAAGGTCAGGTTTTAGAGAACTTCTGGGATGATGTGGGGAGATGGGTGTGTCTGAGAGCATGGAAGCTCCATGCATCTTTCCACATACCTGGCACTTAGCATCTCTTCCAATCTGTCCATTCCAGAGTTACATCCTTTTTACAATAAACCAGTAATCTAGTAAGTAAACTGATTTTCTTAGTTCTGTGAGTCCCTCAAGCAAATGAATTGAACCTGAGGAGGGGGTTGTGAGAACCTTCAACTTACAGTCAGTGGTTGGAAGCACAAGTAGCAATCTGGATTTGTGGTGGGTATCTGAAGTGGGATGGGAACAGCCTTGTGGGACTGAGCCCTTAACCTGTGGGATCTGACACTCTCTCAAGGTAGATAGTGTCAAAACTGAGTTAAATTTGTAGGACACCCTGTCAGTATCCAGGTCTTCTCTGTAGCTCAAATGGTAAAGAATCTGCTTGCAACGCAGAAGACCCAGGTTCAATTGCAGGGTCAGGAAGATCCTCTGGAGAAGAGAATGGCAACCCACTCCAGTATTCTTGCCTGGAGGATCCCATGGACAGAGGAGCCTGGTGGGCTACAGTCCACGGGGTCACAAAGAGTCGGACACAACTGAACTACTAACACTACTACTACTGTCAGTATCTACTGAAAATTGGAAAATTGCGTGATGGTGTGGGAAAAAACACACATTCTGGACTTCTGCCCCAGACCCTCCCAGCTGTAGGCATTCATTTAACCTATTTTTTGTCTCTATAGATTTATCTATTTGACAGTTCATATGAATGGAGCCATACAATATGTGGTATTTTTGTGACTGGGTTCTTTCACTTAGAATAATTTTCAGGGCTCATCCATGTTACAGCATGTCTCAGTACCTCATTCCTTTTTACTTTCAGAATAATGTTCCATTGTATAGATGTACCTACGCTATTTTACTTATCTAGTATTCATAAGTTGATGGATACTTAGATTACTTCCACTTTTGACTATTATGATGTATCAAGATGGTATTATTTTTTACATTATATACATGGTGAACATTTGTGTACAGGTTTTTGTGTAGACTTCTATTTTCACTTCTCTTGGGTATATACCTAGGAATAAGATTCCTAGGTCATACAGTAATGAACTGCCAACCAGTTTTACAATGTGACTGCACAATTCTACAATGTATGAGGCTTCCAGATTTCCCACAACCTTGTCAAAACTTTCTTGTTTGTTTTTTGATTATAGTTGTACTGGCAAGTGTGAAGTAGCAGTAGCAGTATCTCAGTGTAGTTTTGATTTGCATTTCCCTAATGACTAATGATTGGAGAAGACAATGGCACTCCACTCCAGTACTCTTGCCTGGAAAATCCCATGGATGGAGGAGCCCGGTGGGCTGCAGTCCATGGGGTCGTGAAGAGTCGGACACTACTGAGCAACTTCACTTTCACTCTTCACTTTCATGCATTGAAGAAGGAAATGGCAACCCACTCCAGTGTTCTTGCCTGGGGAATCCCAGGGACGGGGGAGCCTGGTAGGCTGCCATCTACGGGGTCGCACAGAGTTGGACACGACTGAAGTGACTTAGCAATGACTAATGATGGCCATCCCTGTGGCTCAGTCGGTAAAGAATCTGCTTGGCCCCAAATATGGTATATATTGGTAGGTGTTTAACATGCATTTGAAATATATATGTATTCTGCTGTATTGGTTGGAATGATAAACATCAGTTTGGTTAAATTGGTCAATAAGTCAAATTGATATGACCCTCAGTCATACAGCCACAAGAAATAAATCCCAAGGTCACAAAGAATTTTTCCTATGTTTATTTATAAAAGTTTTATAGTTTTACAGCTCATACAACTCAACAGCAAAAACCCAGAAATCAAGAAAGAAATAAAAATATGCATAGAAACTAATGAAAATGAAAACAACTCAAAACCTGTGGGACACTGTAAAAGCAGTACTAAGGGAAAGGTTCATAGCAATACAGGTTTACCTCAAGAAACAAGAAAAAAGTCAACTAAATAACCTAACTCTACACTTAAAGCAACTAGAAAAGGAAGAAATGAAAAACCCCAGGGCTAGTAGAAGGAAAGAAATCTTAAAAATTAGGGCAGAAATAAATGCAAAAGAAACAAAAGAGACCATAGCAAAAATCAACAAAGCCAAAAGCTGGTTCTTTGAGAAGATAAATAAAATCGACAAACCGTTAGCCAGACTTATCAAGAAACAAAGGGAGAAGAATCAAACCAACAAAATTAGAAATGAAAATGGAGAAATCACAACAACAATGAAGGAAACTATAAGCAAGGTGAAAAGACAGCCTTCAGAATGGGAGAAAATAATAGCGAACAAAGCAACTGACAAAGAATTAATCTCAAAATATACAAGCAACTTCTGCAGCTCAATTCCAGAAAAATAAAAGACCCAATCAAAAAATGGGCCAAAGAACTAAACAGATATTTCTCCAAAGAAGACATACAGATGGCTAACAAACACATGAAAAAATGCTCAATATCACTCATTATCAGAGAAATGCAAATCAAAACCACAATGAGTTACCATCTCATGCCGGTCAGAATGGCTGCTATCCAAAAGTCTACAAACAATAAATTCTGGAGAGGGTGTGGAGAAAAGGGAACCCTCTTACACTGTTGGTGGGAATGCAAACTATTACAGCCACTATGGAGAACAGTGTGGAAATTCCTTAAAAAACTGGAAATAGAACTACCATATGACCCAGCAATCCCACTGCTGGGGATACACACCGAGGAAAGCAGAATTGAAAGAGACACGTGTACCTCAATGTTCATCGCAGCACTGTTTACAATAGCTAGGACATGGAAGCAACCTAGATGTCCATCAGCAGATGAATGGATAAGAAAGCTGTGGTACATATACACAATGGAGTATTACTCAGCCATTAGAAAGAATACATTTGAATCAGTTCTAATGAGGTGAATGAAACTGGAGCCTGTTATACAGAGTGAAGTAAGTCAGAGAAACACTAATACAGTATACCAATGCATATATATGGAATTTAGAAAGATGGTAACGATGACCCTATGTGTGAGACAACAAAAGAGACACAGATGTATAGAACAGACTTTTGGACTCTGTGGGAGGTGAGGGTGGAATGATTTGAGAGAATATCATTGAAACATGTATAATATCATATGTGAAACAGATCGCCAGTCCAGGTTCGATGCATGAGACAAGGTGCTCAGGGCTGGTGCACTGGGATGACCCTGAGGGATGTGATGGGGAGGGAGATGGGAGCGGGGTTCAGGATGGGGAACATGTGTACACCCGTGGCAGATTCATGTCAACGTATGGCAAAACCAATACAATATTGTAAAGTAATTAGCCTCCAATTAAATACATTTTAAAAAAGAAAAAACCCAGACAACCTGATTTAAAAATAGGGAAAAGAACTGAATAGGCATTTTCCTAAAGAAGACATATAGATGGCCAACAGGCACATGAAAAAATATTGGATATCACTAATCATCAGAGAAATGCAAATCAGAACCACAAAGAGATATCACCTCACATCTGTCAGAATGGTGATCATCAAAAAGACCACAAGTAACAAATGTTGGCGAGGATGTAGAGAAAAAGGAACCCTTGTACACTGTTGGTATGAATGTAAATTGGTGCACCAACTGTGGAAAGCAGTATGAAGATTTCTCAAAAAACTAAAAATAGAACTTCCATGTGATCCAGCAATTCCACTCTTGGGTATATATCTGAAAAAACCAAAAACGCCAATTCAAAATGATACATGAACCCCAATATTCACAGCAGCATTATTTACAATTGCCAAATATGGAAGCAACCTCAGTGTCCATCAAAACACGAATAGATAAAGAAGATGTGATACACACACACACACACGCACGCATGTGCACACACACACTGGAATACTACTCAGCCATAAAAAGAATGAAATTCTACTATATGCAACAACATGAATGGATTTGGAAGGTATTATGCTAAATGAAATAAATCAGACAGAGAAAGACAGATACTCAATAACATTACTTATATTTGAAATCTAAAAATATATAAAAGAAACTAGTGAATATAACAAAAAAGAAACAGACTCATAGATATCGAAATCAAACTAATGGTTACCAGTGGAGGAGGAAGTAGGGGGCAAGATAGGGGTAAAGATAGGGGCAAGATAAGAGGTAGAAGCTACCATATATAAAATAAATAAGCTAAAAGAATATATTATACAACATAGAGAATATAGTCAATATTTCATAACTATAAATGGAATATAACCTTTAAAATTATAAATCAGTGTGTTGTACACCTGAAACATATGATATTATTTATCAACTATACCTCAATAAAAAATAAAAGTTTTATGACTATAGCTTTTATTTTAGCTCACCCATTTTGACTTCATTTTTTAAGTGTATGGTGTAGATAAGGGCCTAAAATTATCTTCTTGCTTGTGAATCTCTAATTGTCCTAGCACTATTTGTTGAAAAAACTGTCATTTCCTCAGGGACGGGGGACCCTGGTGGGCTGCCGTCTGTGGGGTCGCACAAAGTCAGACACGACTGAAGTGACTTAGCAGCAGCAGCCACATTGAATTGCTTTGACACCTTGGTCAGAAATATATTGACCATTATATAAGGGTTCATTTATGGACTCTTCATTCTGTTCCATTGATCTATATTTCTATCTTTATGATATTATCATACTGTCAATAACTGTGACTTTATAGTAAGTTTTGAAATATGGAAATGAAAATTCTCCCATTGACTCTTTTTCACAATTGTTTTGGCTATACTGGATCCTTTGCATTTTCATATACATTTCAGGGTAAGCTTATTAATTTCCAAAAAGTAAAAAAGCCTGGTGGACTTTTTTAGGGGTTTTGTTTTGGCCACATCTAGCGGACACGACTGAAGTGACTTAGCAGCAGCAGCGGCAGCAGCAGTGGCATACGGGATCTTAGTTCCCCAACCAGGGATTGAACCCACCGCCATGCCCCCTGCAGTAGAAGCATTGAGTCTTAACCACTGGACCACCAAAGAAGTCCTGGACTTTTTATAGGGATTTTATTTTATTGATTTCAATTTATAGATCAATTTGGTAAGAATTGCCATCTTTCATGGCATGGAATGTCTCTTAATTTATGCAGATCTTCAACTTCTCTCAACAATATTTTTTATAGTATTTTGTGTAAATTTATTTCTAAATATTTTATTCTTTTTGATGCTTTTGTGAATAGAATTATCTTTCTTTTTTATTTTCACATTTTCATTGCTTGTGTATAGAATTGCAATTCATTTTTTTTAAGTTTTTATCTCAGTCCTTACTGAACTCATTAGTCTCATAGGTTTTTTCTTTCATTCAACTTTTTATATTGATTGTTATCTGCCAAAAAAGCCACTTTTACTTCTTCCTTTCCAATCTGAATGCTTTTTATTTCTTTTTCCTTGATTGATTACCCTGGCTTAGAATCTCCAATACAGTATTTAATGTAAGTGACAGGAGTGGGCGTCCTCGACTTGTTTCTAATCTTAGAGAGCATTCGCTCTTTCATTGTTGACGCTAAGATGATGTTATGATGTGAGCTATAGACTTTTCTCATCTCCTTTATCAGTTTGACAAATTTACTTCCTATTCTTTGTCGATAATTTAAAAGAATTGTGGTAAACTATACATAAGATAGAATTTACCATTTTAACCATTTTTAAGTGTATGTATGGATGTGAGAGTAAAGAAAGCTGAGCACTGAAGAATTGATGCTTTTGAACCGTGGTGTTGGAGAAGACTCTTGAGAGTCCCTTGGACTGCAAGGAGATCAAATGGGTCAATCCTAAAGGAAATCAGTCCTGAATATTCATTGGAAAGACTGATGCTGAAGCTGAAACTTCAATACTTTGGCCACCTGATAAGAAGAACTGACTCATTGGAAAAACCCTGATGCTGGGAAAGATTGAAGGCAGGTGGAGAAGGGGATGATAGAGGATGAGATGGTTGGATGGCATCACTGACTCGGTAGACATGAGTTTGAGCAAACTCTGGGAGATGGTGAAGGACAGGGCAGCCTGGCTTGCTGCAGTCCATAGGGTCATAAAGAGTTGGACATGACTGACTGACTGAACTGAACTGAGAGTGTATACTTCACTGGCATTAAGTACATTCACACTGTCATACAGTCATCATCACCATCTGTCTCCAGAACTTTTTCCTCTTCCCAAACTGAAACTCTGTAACTCCCCAGTTCCCCTCCCCGAGCCCCTGACAACCACTATTCTATTGATAGTTTCTGTCTCTGGACTTTGATTACTCTAGGTCCCTCATATAAGTGGAATAATTTATGTGTCCTTTTGTGACTGGCTATTTCACTTAGCGTAGTATCTTCAAAATTAATTCATATTGTAGCATGTGTCAGGATTTCCTTCCTTTATAAGACCGAATCATAGTCCATTGTGTGTATATAGCACGTTTTATTTATCCATTCATCTGTTGATGTATACTTGGTTTGCTTGCCCCCTGTCAGTCCATTCAGGATGCTGTAACAAAATACCACAGTCTAGGTAGCTTATAAACAACAGACATTTCTTTCTCACGTTTCTGGAGGCTAGAGGTCCAACATCAAGGTGCTAGTATGTCCAGGTGAAGGCCCTCTTCCTGGTGATAACTGGCACCTTTTCTCTGGGTCCTCATATGGTGGAAGGAACTAAGGATCACTGTGGGATCTCTTTTACAAAAGCACTGATATCACTCATGAGGGCTCCACCTTCATGAACTAATCATCTCCCAAAGATTCATCTACTAATAAATTAATATGAATGGGGGAGGTGATGGACACAGCCATTCAGACCACAGCACCACCTTTTGGCTATTGTGAATAATGCTTGAATATGGGTGTACAAATATCTGTTGGAGTCCTTGCTTTCAATTCTTCTGGATATATACACAGAGGTGGAATTGCTGGATTGTATGGGAAACCTACGTTTTTTTGAGGAACTGCCATATCATTTTTTTTAGGAACTGCCATATCATTTTTTTTAGGAACTGCCATATCATTTTTCATAGCAGCTGCACCAGTTTACATTCCCACCAGCAATGACATAGGTTCTAATTTCTCTAAATCCTTGCCAACACTCTATTTTCTTTTCCTTCCTTCCCTCCTCTTCCTTCTTCCCTCCCTCCCTCTCTTTTCTTCTCCTGCTTCTTCTGACCTTCTTATTCTTCTCTCTCTTTCTTTCCCCTTTTCTTTTTCTCCTACGTGCCATCCCAGTCAGTATCACATTGTTCTGTGCTTGGGTCTTCATTTATAAAGGTGACTGAATGGTGGCACGGAGAGAACAATGCCATTGAAGGAAAAGTTTGATATTACTCACAGTTCCCCTAGAAACAAGAAACAATAGTCCTCTGCCTTATTCATCCAAGGGCTGGATACTAAGCAACTAGAAATCACCCCTATAGTTTAGGACCCACCAAGATTATTCAAACTAGCCAATGTTTTCCCTGCCCTGTCTTGCCTTTCCCTCAGAAATCCCAATAAAGGCTGTGGCCGAAGTCTATCCCTCCCTCAACACTCAGTCACCTTTTTAAATTAAGACTTGGGCAGAGAACCATTGGTGCAGTGTGCAAGATGACTCAGCGTTCATTGGAGGGGGATTGCCTCTAGACTGCTCTTGGTTTACTAAGTGGATTTACCAAACAAAGAGTACTTCCCAGATGGCGCTAGTGGTAAAGAATCTGCCTGCAGTGCAGGAGATGCAAGAGACAAGGGTTTGATCCCTGGGTCGGGAAGATCCCCTGGCGAAGGGAATGGCAACTCACTCTGGTATTCTTGACTGGAGAACCCCATGGACAGAGGAGCCTGGCAGGCTACCATCCATGGGGTCACAAAGAGTCAGACACGGCTGAGCATACACACACTGAGTACTGCCTGGGAAGGCATGGCTGACTGTTGGCACACTGGCACTCTGGCTGCCACTGCTTCATGCCGTATGGGCTGTATGCTGCCATGACCCACCAACTAAATCTAAGAGGACCTCAAAGGCCTCTACGGTACTCCTCACTTAGTTTCAGGTGCTGAAGTTTCCACTGGTTGTTGCCAAAATTCCATATTTGTCATCTCACCTTGGACAGCTGGGTCCACTGAGTCAAGCCTGGTTTCCCTGGTTTGACATACCTAAGTCCTGGGCAGTGACATTGGGGGTGATTAGGATCACTGGCTAATTTAGAAGATCCAGCTCCCTGCCCAAAGGAGTGAAGAAAGGCTTCCTCTGATGAGACCATGTTGGGTGGTTGGGTGTCACTCTGATCCATTGGCCCAACAGGGCTGAAGTCAGCAGTGGGCTGAAGTCTTCCCTCCCAATAAGTGAGTAGACACTAGGCGTTGGTCCCTGGTACACTTTACAGATGTACTGGCAGTACAGCTCAGGGTTCCTTTTCACAGCAAACCATGGTATATGTGTGTAGTCACTTCAGTTGTGTTCGACTCTTTGCAACCCTAGGGACCCTAGCCCACCAATCTCCTCTGTCCATGGTGATTCTCCAGGTAAGAGTACTGCAGTTGGTTGCCATGCCCTCCTCTAGAGGATCTTCCCAACCCAGGGATTGAACCCGCGTCTCTTACATCTCCTGCATTGGCTGGCAGGTTCTTTACTACTAGCATACCTGGGAAGCCCCAAACCTTAAAGTTCATTTCAAAGGCAAATCCTTTTGTTATTGTTTGCTCTGCTGCTGTCATATTTGTTCTTCAACTAAGAGGGATGTAAGAAATCCATCCTCGGAGACCAGTGGCTCAATGTTTGATTTAAAAAAGGGGATATGAAGGAAAAGGGGCACTTTAATTCCACTCCCTATAAAACACGTGAGGAGGAGATGGTAAATGTCCAGGTCCATGTGCTTGGGCTGCTTATGGATATGCTGAATCTCCTCTTTAAAACAAAACCACCACAAAACAAAACACTGAAAAGATAAAGCCGAGGTCACCATTGCTGTCCTAGATGTCACCCCTTTGAGGTGGGGTACCCTAGAAAGAGAGGCCACTACTCACAGCAGAGGCTACTGGGGATCACCAAGAGCTTAACAGGTAAATGTCCAGAAGAGAACAAAGAAGGGGAGAAGTTTAGCTGCCTATAAATTCTACAGACCATTCTAAAAAAAAAAAAAAAAGTCCAGTGGGGATAGGGGTGGTCCCAGGGAGTGGTTGCTTAAATACAAGGGGTCCCCTTTTTCTCCCTTCTTTCTCTCTTCTCAGTTGAAAGCAAAAACTAGACTGTAGCTTTGGTTGGGTGGTGACAAGCCTAAAACAGAAGAGAGAAAAAAGATAAAGATAAAAGACTGCTGCTTTAGGTGGCTACAATCCTGAGGGAAAATAAAGGGGAACTTTGAACCTTATGTACTGAGCAAATGCCAGTTCTAACAAGCATAATGTTAGTCCTAGATTACTTATTGATTTTGAAACAAATCCCTAGCTAGACACAGGAGGAGAAAATAGAAGGTAATTAGATTAGGTAAACATAATATTTTAATATCAATATACAATATATGAATTGTGGATATATAAAATATATAGCTAAATTAAAACCAAATCCCACAATTTATCCAATTTGAAACTTGAAATTTATATATTAAAGAATTTATGTAGCAAAATGGTAGAAACAATGCTGATTGGCTTTTGTGCCTCTATAGCCTTGGTTCTAAATTAAGTCTAACATTTGCTAAAATACATCAACTGACAAGAACTTTTATGAACTTAATTCAGATGGGGCTTAAATTACAATTGTGCCTGGGGATCCCAGTAAATTTACATATTGTGTCCCCTAAAAATCTAAAGAAGGTAACTAAATGTAAAATGAAGGAAAAATGGGTATACCTCACTCTAATTGTAGCCTTGGCTAAATTTCCAGTCACATACCTATTGCCCTAAAATATTCTATATTGGGCATAGATGCTTGATACAACATAATAAATTTAAACTTAAATTAAGTCTTTGAGAACTTACAATTTGGCTTAAGAAAATGGGACCCATGGACCCCCAGATAAAATAACTTGGTTCAATATAAGTTAAAACAAGGAACTCAAAGATTAAAACTTATGATTTAAAGTTATTAATGAGAAAAGCTAATTAATAAAGGAATGGTTATCCCCATTTCTTCTCCCTTTGATAGCCCAATTTTGCCCATTCTTAAATCTAAAAAAATAAGAGGGGATGTATCTCAAGGTGGATTATCACCACCTTTATGCTGTGGGCCCCTCCACCAAGGACCAAGTTATCCAATATTATCAAAATCACCGATTCTATTCATTTGACAACTGGGAAATATTTTTAAAAAATATTTGCTTTAGCTCTGGCTACCATTTTCTGTCCACTGCCCATTCAACAGCCTCTGAGTGGTCATTTGCCTTTACCCTAAAAGGACATTATACATCTTCTCCAGCCTACCCATGGGGCACCTCAGAAGCTTTGCCATGACACGCAGTCCTTACAGACAAGATCTTAACTACATCCACCTTTCTCCAGGAGCACAGGTATGGCATCCCATTGATAACATGCTCCTCCAGAGTAATTTGGGCTTCCCTGGTGGCTCAGAGGTTAAAGCGTCTGCCTGCAATGTGGGAGACCTGGGGTCGATCCCTGGGTCGGGAAGATCCCCCTGGAGAAGGAAATGGCAACCCACTCCAGTATTCTTGCCTGGAGAATCCCATGGATGGAGGAGCCTGGTAGGCTACAGTCCACGGGGTCGCAAAGAGTTGGACATGACTGAGCGAATTCACCTTCACCTTCACCTTCCAGAGTAATTCATTAGACACACTCATTAAGGACATACAAATCCAAATATAAATTTAGCCCTTCTTGGGTTCTAATGACAACATATATCTCATTTACAAATTTTACTCCCAAATGAAAATCAACAGGTACTCCTGTTAATGCCCCCCTAAAAGTGCCTTCACTAAAGGGACTTTGGCAACCTCTTCTAATACCTCCCATCATCTCTGCACAACTTGTTTTTTGAGGGGATATGATGTCTTAGTTCCCTTACCACGGATGGAACCCAAGCCCCCCTGCAGTGGAAGTGCAGAGTCTTAACCACTGGACCACCAAGGAAGTCCTGTCTGTACCATTTTTGATGGTCATAGGTGGCCCAAGGGTTTCTGGTGCAATATATGCATGTGAAATTTTTTCAATTGTGTCCGACTCTTTCCAACCCTATGGATGGTAGATTGCCAGGCTCTTCTGGCCGCGGGATTCTCCAGGCAAGAATACTGGAGTGGGTTGCCATGCCCACCTCCAGGGGATCTTCCCAACCCAGGGACTGGACTCACATCTCATGTCTCCTACACTGGCAAGCATTACCACTAGTGCCACCTGGGAAGCCCTCTACTGCAATATACTGCCCCTGAACAAATGTGCCTGGCTGCTGCTGCTAAGTCACTTCAGTCGTGTCTGACTCTGTGCGACCCCATAGACAGCAGCCCACCAGGCTCCCCCGTCCCTGGGATTTTCCAGACAAGAACACTGGAGTGGGTTGCCATTTCCTTCTCCAATGCATGAAAGTGAAAAGTGAAAGTGAAGTCGCTCAGTTCTGTCCAACTCTTAGCGACCCCATGGACTGCAGCCTACCAGGCTCCTCCGCCCATGGGATTTTCCAGGCAAGAGTACTGCCCCTGAAAAAAAGTGCCTAGCTACCTACTGGCATTTTCTAAAAACAGGTTCTCACAGATCTTGAACCTGTGACCCTCCATACTCAGTATGGAAACAGCACCCCACCAACTCAGCACAACTATGGGGGCCTTTTTAATCAAGACACCACCACACCTGGGCCCTGTGACATGTTCTACTTGCAGGAGGGGATGGCTTCCTCTGTGCTTAGTCCCTTGCCAGATTCCAGGGTGCTAGAGGAAGTCACCCCTCCCCCAGGCCCTTGGCTACCTGGGAAACCCCTTGGGATTAACTGTATAAGCAACAATAGATTATGAAAATAGCCTTGCTAACCATCCTACAAGATGGAGCTCAATGGAATGTTGCTGTTTTCTATCCCTTAACCAGGATGGCCCTAAAAAAGGACAGGACTCCCCAAACCACACACTTGGCCAAACTTCAGGCAGCCATTTTAGCACTGGATGCCCTGGCTAGGAAATAGTTTCATCTTTAAATTTATTATAAACTGGTGGGCATTGTCTAAAGATCATCTCTGTCAGGTTAAAGAACTCTGGAAAATCTTGCCTCACAGATACCCCAAATATAAAATCGCATGTTTCTCTATATATTCAGTTCAATTCAGTCCAGTTGCTCAGTCGTGTCTGACTCTTTGTGACCCCATGGAGAAGGCAATGGCAACCCACTCCAGTACTCTTGCCTGGAAATCCCATGGATGGAGGAGCCTTGTAGGCTGCCGTCTATGGGGTCGCAAAGAGTCGGACATGACTGAGCGACTTCACTTTCACTTTTCACTTTCATGCACTGGAGAAGGAAATGGCAATCCACTCCATTTGTTCTTGCCTGGAGAATCCTGGGGATGGGGGAGCCTGGTGGGCTGCGGTCTGTGGGGTCACACAGAGTCGGACACGACTGAAGTGACTTAGCAGCAGCAGCAGCAGCAGGACTGCAGCACACCAGGCCTCCCTGTCCATCACCAATTCCTGGAGTTTATTCAAACTCATGTCGACTGAGTCTGTGATGCCATCTAACCATCTCATCCTCTGTTGTCCCCTTCTCCTCCTGCCTTCAATCTTCCCAGCATCAGGGTCTTTTCAAATGAATCAGCTTTTCTCATCAGGTGGCCAAAGTATTGGAGTTTCAGCTTCAGCATCAGTCTTTCCAATGAACACTCAGGACTGATCTCCTTTAGGATAGACTGGTTGGATCTCCTTGCAGTCCAAGGGACTCTCAAGAATCTTCTCTAACACCACAGTTCAAAAGCATCAATTCTTCAGTGCTCAGCCTTCTTTATAGTCCAACTCTCACATCCATACATGACTACTGGAAAAACCACAGCTTTGACTAGATGGACCTTTGTTGACAAAGTAATGTTCCTGCTTTTTAATATGCTGTGTAGGTTGGTCATAACTTTCCTTCCAAGGTCACAATATAAGGCTTTGCCAAGAGCTCAGTACTCATTATCAACACTGTTAATAGTAACCAAGGCACACATTTCACTACTCAAAATGCACAATGTTGGGCTCTTGGAAAAAACAATAGAAATTTCATGTCCCTCCTGCAAAGAGTCGGACATGACTGAGCGACTAAGCACACACACACATATATATCATGTACCCTATTTAAATTACCCTGCTCACTCTTCTCTATATATGATATACATTTCCATTCTTCCGTGTTATTGATTGTGTCTCACAAATATGTAAAAATATCAAATATGCACAGCTTTCTTAAGTGAAAGTATTAGTCGCTCATTCATGTCCAACTCTTTGTGACCCCCTGGACTGCACCCTGCCAGGCTCCTCTGTCCATGGGATTCTCCAGGCAAGAATACTGGAGTGGGTTACCATGCCCTTCTCCAGGGAATCTTCCCAACCTAGGGATTGAACTCAGGTCTTCTGCATCTTCCTGCATTGGCAGGAGGATTCTTTACTACTGCACCACCTGGGAAGCCCACCCCTTAAGATATTTGAATGTTAAACCAACTGGACATTCCTGGGAACAGAATCTCATTTAGTCATGATGTAAAATACTCCTGATATATTGCTGTGCTTAGTTGCTCAGTCATGTCCAACTCTTTGTGACCCCATGTACTGTAGCCTGCCAGGCTCCTCTGCCCATGGAATTCTCCAGGCAAGAAAACTGGAGTGGGTTGGTGTGCCCTCCTCCAGGGGAATCTTCCCAACCCAGGGATCAAACCCGGGTCTCCCATATCGCAGGTGGATTCTTTACCCTGAGCCACCAGGAAATTTGGTTTAATTTTCAAAGGCATTTTCGTCTCTATTCATGAGGGATATTGATGTACAGTTTTCTTTTCTTATGCTATCTTTGTTTGGCTTTAGTGTGACTTAATATTGGGCTTGTAGAAGGAGTTGGAAAGTGTTCTTTCCTTTTATACTTTCTAGAATATGGTTATTATTTATCCTTTAAATGTTTGATAGAATTCACTAATGGACTCATCTGGTTCTTGGGTTTTTCATGTGGAAAGAATTTAAATTACAAATTTAATTCCTTTACTTATTACATTCTTTCAGATTTTCTATTTTTTCTTGAGTCAGTTTTGGTAAATTATGTCGTTCCAGGAATCTGTCCATTTCGTCTAAGGTATCTAATTTGCCAGTATAAAGTAGTTAAATAATATTCTCTTATAAACTTAAAAAATTTTATTTACTTATTTATCTATTTTTGGTTGCACTGGGTCTTTGTTGCTGTGCATGAGCTTTCTTTAATGGTGGTGAGTAGGAGGCTACTCTTCATTGAGGGGCACGGGCTTCAGCAGTTACAGCATGTGAACTCAATAGTTGTGGTGCAGAGGCCCAGATGTTCTGCGGCATGTGGAATCTTCCTAGACCAGGGATAGAACCTGTGTCCCCTGCATTGGCAGGCAGACTGCTATCCACTGTACCACCAGGAATGTCCATCTTATAAACTGTTTATTGCTGTAGAGTCAGTTGTGATGTCTGCTTCTTCCTTCTTGATTTTAGGAATTTAGGTCTTTTTGTCTTCGTTGTCTATCTAGCTAAAGGTGTATCAACTCTTGGTCTCAAAGAACAAACTTCTGTTTTCATTAATTTCTCTCTACTGTCTTTCCATTTTCTATTTTATTGATTTCTGCTGGAATTTTATTATTCTTATCTTTTAAGAAGCATATTCATATATTCTTATTATTTTTTGGCTGTGCTGGGTCTTTGTTACGGTGTGCGAATCCTCTCCAGTTGCAGTGCATGGGCTTCTCACTGCAGTGGTCTCTCTTGCTGTGGAGCACAGGCTCCAGGGTGCCTGACCAGTTCTTGCCACACATGAGCTCAGCAGTTGCAGTTTGTGGACTCTAGAGCATGGGCTCAGCCCCATTGCCCTGTGGCATGTGGGATCTCCTCGGATCAGGGATTGAACCGGTATCCCCTGCATTACAAGGCAGACTCAATCATTTGACCACCAGGGAAGCCCCTATTATTCCTATCTATGCTGTGGAAAATTCTTCACAACAAACTGTGGAAAATTCTTCAAGAGATGGGAATATCAGACCACCTGACCTGCCTCTTGAGAAACCTATATGCAGGTCAGGAAGCAACAGTTAGAACTGGACATGGAACAACAGACTGGTTCCAAATAGGAAAAGGAGTAGGTCAAGGCTGTATATTGTCACCCTGCTTATTTAACGTCTATGCAGAGTACATCATGAGAAACGCTGGGCTGGAAGAAGCACAAGCTGGAATCAAGATTGCCGAGAGAAATATCAATCACCTCAGATATGCAGATGACACCATCATTATGGCAGAAAGTGAAGAGGAACTAAAAAGCCTCTTGATGAAAGTGAAAGAGGAGAGTGAAGAAGTTGGCTTAAAGCTCAACATTCAGAAAATGAAGATCATGGCATCTGGTCCCATCACTTCATGGGAAATAGATGGGAAAACAGTGGAAACAGTGGCAGACTTTATTTTTTGGGGCTCCAAAATCACTGCAGATGGTGACTTCAGCCATGAAATTAAAAGACACTTACTCCTTGGAAGGAAAGTTATGACCAACCTAGATAGCATATTCAAAAGCAGAGACATGACTTTGCCAACAAAGGTCCGCTAGTCAAGGCTATGGTTTTTCCTGTGGTCATGTATGGATGTGAGAGTTGGACTGTGAAGAAAGCTGAGCACCGAAGAATTGATGCTTTTGAACTGTGGTGTTGGAGAAGACTCTTGAGAGTCCCTTGGACTGCAAGGAGATCCAACCAGTCCATTCTAAAGGAGGTCGGTCCTGGGTGTTCATTGGAAGGACTGATGCTAAAGCTGAAACTCTAGTACTTTGGCCACCTCATGCGAAGAGTTGACTCATTGGAAAAGACCCTGATGCTGGGAGGGATTGGGGGCAGGAGGAGAAGGGGATAACAGAAGATGAGATGGCTGGATGGCATCACCGACTCGATGGACATGAGTTTGAGTAAACTCTGGGAGTTGGTGATGGAGAGGAAAGTCTGGTGTGCTGCGATTCACGGGGTCGCAAAGAGTTGGACACGACTGAGCGACCAAACTAAACTGAACTGATGCTTGCCTTATGTTTACTTTGCTCTACTTTTTCTATATTCTTAAGGTGAAAACTTAGCCATTTTAGTTTTCATTGTTTACTCTACTTGTTGAATTATTTTTTAGTGGTTGCTCTGGGCTTCCCTTGTGGCTCAGCTGGTAAAGAACCTGCCTGCCATGTGGGAGACCTCGGTTTAATCCCTGGGTTGAGAAGATCCCCTGGAGAAGGGAAAGGCTACCCACTCCAGTATTCTGGCCTGGAGAATTCCATGGACTGTATAGTCCATGGGATCTCAAAGAGTCGGACACGACTGAATGACTTTCACTGAGGATTGCAGTGACGTGAAGTGAAGTCGCTCAGTCATGTCCGACTCTTTGCGACCCCACGGACTGTAGCCTACCAGGCTCTTCTGTCCATGGGATTTTCCAGGCAATAGTCTTGGAGTGGATTGCCATTTCCTTCTCCAGGGGATCTTCCCAACCCAGGAACTGAACCTGGGTCTCCCAAATTGTAGACAGATGCTTTACCATCTGAGCCACCAGGGAAAAGGATTGCAGTAGATATCTTAAAACAATGTACTTCACGTTGATGCTAATTTATTTCTCGTAGTGTATTGAAACTTTGCTCTAACATTGCTCCCTTTCCTCTGACCTCCTTTGTGCTATTATTGTCATATACACTACATCTTATATATTCTCAACACTATTTTTTTAGGCCCTAACTTGGCCGCCTTCACCCCCTACAGCTAAATTCGGGCCCCTGGCTCTCCCTGCCACTAATTCCTGAACAATGTTTTAATAATATTGTTTCATGCAGATATCTTTTAAATCAGTTTTGAGAAGGAAATAAAAATATATTTGTATTTTGTTTTCCTATGTAATTAACATTGAAGTGAAAGTCGATCAGTCGTGTTTGACTCTTTGTGACCCCATGGACTATAAAGTCCATGGAGTTCTCCAGGCCAGAATACTGGAGTGCGTAGCCTTTCCCTTCTCCAGGGGATCTCCTGCTTTGCAGGTGGATTCTTCACTGGCTGAGCCACAAGGGAAACCCTAATTAACATTGCTTATGCTTAGTCATTTCAGTTGTGTCCGACTCTCTGCGACCCCATGGACCATGGCCCGCCAGGCTCCTCTGTCCATGGGATTCTCCAGGCAAGAATCATGGAGTGGGTTGCCATTTGTTGCTCTATTTCTTTGTGGGGACTCCAGTTATAATTCCTCTTCAGCCTAATCAAGCAAGTCTGATAGCAATTTGTTTTCTTAGGCTTTCTTTTTTTCCTCTGAGACTGTCTTTGTTTGTGGGGCTTTTTGATATTTAAGAGTTATTTTTCTGCATATAGAATTATTTTTTAAATAGCAGAATTATTGAGACATCAATCATATTACATATGATTAACCCAATTAAATTGTATAGTTCAATGGTTTTTAGCAGTATATTCACAGAGTTGTGCAGTCATCACCATAAACAATTTTAGAAATTTTCATCATTCAAGAGAGAAAACCTGTACCCTTTGCAGTCACTCTTCATCCTCTCAATGATTCTACCAGCCCCAGGCAACAGCTCATCTCCTTTCTGTCTTTATGGATTTGCCTCTTCTGGACATTTTATATAAATGGAATTATGCAATGTGTGGTGTTTTTTGCGACTGGCTTCTTTCACTTAAGATATTGCTTTCAAGGTTTTCCATGTCATAGCAGATACCAGTACTTCATTTCTTTCTACTGTTGAATGATATTCCATTGTTTGACTATACTACATTTTTTTAATCCAATCATTAATTAGTAGACATTTGAGATGTTTCCACTTTTTGGCTATTATAAATAATACTGCTATAAACATTTGTGGACAAGTTTTTATGTGGTCATAATTTTTCCTCTCGGCTGTATACCTAGGAGTGGAATTGCCTGGTCATGTGTTAACTCTATGTTTAACCTTGTGAAGAATTGCCAGACTGTTTTCTAAAGCGGCCGTACCATTTTCCATCTCCACCAGCAATGTATAAGGGCTCCCATTTCTCCATATCGCCACCAAGACAATTATTACCTATCTTTTTGATTATAGCAATATTTGTTTTATAAATGGTATTTCTTTTTAAAATATAAATTTATTTATTTTAATT
Organism: Oryx dammah; assembly: GCF_014754425.2. Taxonomy (NCBI): domain Eukaryota; kingdom Metazoa; phylum Chordata; class Mammalia; order Artiodactyla; family Bovidae; genus Oryx; species Oryx dammah. The sequence continues at coordinate 26,135,574 of NW_024070207.1, forward strand.
GGAGGTTAATTACTTATAGCAAAAGAGACACAGATGTATAAATGGTATTTCTTGATATTCTGTGATAATTTAGATATTTTAGATTTTGAAATATATTAAATATTGTTTTACTGATTTTTTGCTTAATGAATTCTGAGCTTAAATACTGATATTAATACACATTTCATTGTTAAGCCAAAAGGGAGCCCAAATTTTCATTTTTGCTCTGATTATTATTGCTATTTTTAATTGAAATATAGTTGACTCACCACATTATATTAGTTTCAGGTGTAGAACACCATGATTCAATATTTTCATAGATTATACCCCCTTTTGTATTTATTACAAAATAATGGCTTTAATTCCCAGTACTGTACAGTATATCCTTGTTGCCTATCTATTTTATGCATAGTAGTTTGTATCTCTTAATCCCATTCCCCTATATTGGCCCCTGCTCTGATTATTGCAGGAAATAACTGCATTTTCTCATAAAAACTCACGTGGAAAATTATCTTCAGAAATTAGAACTAGATCAAACTTTTCGTTTGCTTGTATATTCCTTCTACAGAAAAGAGAGAGAGAGCTGTTTAACTTGTTCCTTCTTTGTACTGGCTGCTAGAAACCTTAAAACGAGAGTTTTTCTCAATCTTGAATTCTTGCAAAACTTTTATTTTCATCTTTTGTCTTATGGGTGTCGTTTTTATACCTCTAAATATAGCAAAAGCTAACTCACTTTTTTTTAAAGTGGTAAAGAAGTTACAAAGAAGTAAATAAATAATTGTTTACTAAATTTCCTTGACCTGCACAGCAATTACAAGACAGTAGTTAGAGTAAATATTCCCTCCCAATTCTTTTTTTTTTCTCCCAATTCTATAAATGATGAAAATGAGTGAATGAAAAGTGATCTACTCAAAGTAAAAGCTTAGAAGTGGCAAAACTTCTAATACCAGAACACAGATTTGAGAGAGTCTTCCATTTCAGTTCTTTATATTATCCCACGAACATCTCATCACTCTGGTTAAGACAGAGGCACTCTGGTTAAGACAGAGACTTAAAAAAAAAAGATAATTTGTCACATTTGAAAGTATTTCAACATAGCTCTTGCAGAGCTAACACTTAAATGTGATAGAGTCCCCATGATAATATGTTCTACTAATACAACCATCACAATGATTGAGATAATTTTAAATGTTCCTCAATCTAATCCCTACAATGGCCTACCTCCCTCTGTATATTAATAGAAACAAGCTTGTTAATTCTTCAGTGATGATCTGTAATATTCAGAGTATTAATTTGCTGCTAATGATATGAAAGATAGTATAAAACATAAAAATCTAGTATTTGTTTAATAATATAGGTCATAGTGGGCTTCCCAGGTAGCTCAGATGGTAAAGAATCTGTCTGCAATGCAGGAGACCCCAGTTCAATCCCTGGGTTGGGAAGATCCCCTGGAGAAGGAAATGGCAACCCACTCCAGTGTTCTTGCCTGGGAAATCCCATGGACAGAGGAGCCTGGCAGGCTACAGTCCATGGGGTCACAAAGAGTTGGGCACGACTCAGTGACTAACCCATCAGTTCAGTTTCAGTTCAGTTGCTCAGTCGTGACCCCATGAACTGCAGCACGCCAGGCCTCTCTGTCCATCACCAACTCCCAGAGTTTACTCAAACTCATGTCCATTGAGTTGGTGATGCCATCCAACCATCTCATCCTCTGTTGTCCCCTTCTCCTCCAGCCTTCAATCTTTCCCAGAATTGGGGTCTTTTCCAATGAGTCAGTTCTTGGCATCAGGTGGCCAAAGTATAGGAGTTTCAGCTTCAGCATCAGTTCTTCCAATGAATATTCAGGACTGATTTCCTCTAGGATGAACTGGTTGGATCTCCTTGCTGTCAATATATAATATTTGTAGTTAGCTTAAGAACGGGGAAATATTTCCCAAAACTCCAGTGTGGAATAATTTATAGGAAGTTGCTTTATATTTCACTGCATTGCATTTTAAAGTCATATAAAAGAATTATTTAGCTGTATGAAATGTATGCATTCTTCCTTAAAAAAGAAAGTGAACGTCTATAGAGATAGTTATAGAAAGGTATTTGGTATCAATACTGGCAATTCTGAATAGAAAGAATTTAGGTTTTAGGATATCAGGTGAGAACAACATAAGCTAGAAACTACAATTGCCATTGGATGATTTCTGGAAATTTAAAGGCTAACAGTTTCATTTATTATTAAGTTGGGAGAATAAATTATATTTATGTTGCAGACCTATGTGACAGTTGCAAAAATAGTCTAAACATGAATAAGAGAATTCAATATATTTTCTAAATGCCTTAAAAGAACCTTTTTTCCTATCTGTATTCAATCTCTACTTCTTGAATATTGTGGACAGTTGCAAAGTTTGCTCCAAAAAACTAGGCCATCACTATGAATTAATAAGCACCCCAAAATGACATATATCACCCACCATATACTAAGTGGCAAGTCCTTGCAGTAGTTGAATAAGTATTGGGTTTCTAGAATGGTAAGAAGCCTTTGAAGTTGCATAGTTTGCCTCATTTATTTTACAGGTGTGGAAAATAAAGACGAGGTGAAGAGACTTTCTCAAGTTCTCCTAATTTTACAGCAGAAGGGGTCTATGGCTTCCCTGGTGGCTCAGTTGGTAGAGTCTGCCTGCAATGCGGGAGACCTGGGTTCGATCCCTGGGTCAGGAAGATCCCCTGGAGAAGGAAATGGCAACCCACTCTATTCTTGCCTGGAGAATTCCGTGGACAGAAGAGGCTGGTGGGCTACAGTCCATGGGGTCACAAAGAAAATAAAGATGAGGTGAAGAGACTTTCCCAGTTCTCATAATTTACAACAGAAGGGGACTATAGCCAAGCTGACTCCTGATTGGAGACTATTTCCACAACACCATGATGCTTCAAGTCAAAGTTTAAAATGCGTTTGGTTTGTAGCTTTACTTAAACCTTGGGTTTTAAAAAATGAGCATGATATAGCCTAAAATAGCACACAGTTTTGATGAACTCACATTTTCATGCTAACAGCCAACTAGAAACCAAATATAATAACAATATTAGTATCAGAGTAGATAAAGGATATATTATTAAAATCAAGTGTAAGATAACAGCATTCAGGTTTCCTAGGATATTTTATGAATCATAAACACTGCTACTACATATTTTAGGGTCACTAAAATTACTTTCTAAAATAATTTTTGTAACTAAACTGAATTACTTAAGAAAATTTATTTTAGATAGACAAAAGAACACACTACTGGAAGAGGAGCTTAAAGAGGTTTAATAGCTCTTTCTCATCTACCTCATTTCCTGAAAAATATGTTGAACAGTAACTTCACAGTTTGAATATTACAAATGAAAAAAGGGAAAAAAATAGAGAAATCCGTCCAGTTCTGGAATCATGGATTGAGTTTTGGAAGATGATTTGATCTTGTAATCTTTTTTGCTGGGCCTCTCTTGGCATTTATCATCTTCTGATAGGCAGGATTAGATCTTCCTATTTTCACCGGATCCTCTTTCATTCTATGCAGATTCACTGGTTGTCTTTTAGAAGAGTGGTGTGGGCCAGAGAGCTGAGACATTTTAGCTAGGTACATACGACGTTCATCCTTCACCTTGTGGTAAGCCTTTGATTCTCGTTCCAGTCTAAATGCACACTCTCTCACTTGACTTTCAAGCCTCTTTTTTTCTTTTTCTAGCTGTTTAAGTAATGTACTTAATGATTCCACTGACATCCGCTCATAGACACGAATAGAAGATAGTCTATCTGAAGGACTTCCACGGATTTGTTCCACTTTCTCTCTGAGACTAGCAATTTGCTTCTCTAGTTGATCATTCAGTTCAAGTTGTGCCTCATAACGGGCTTTCCATTCACTGCCTTCATGGTTAGAATTGAGTTTGTCTTCCAGTTTCACTATCTTTTGTTTTATTTCAAGTATTGAGAATTGCACTAAGTCTTTCATATGGATTTCTTCCAATAACTCCAGTTTAAGGCAGTCAGTGCTCATACCTTCGAAGTTGTCACCTCCTCCGTCCCCCATAGTATCAGCTCAAGAGCTCTCCCACACCGTTCCCTTCAGCACAGCTTACAGCAGAAGACTTGAAGGGACACTTGGAAGTTGGGAAGGACAAAGTGTTGTCATGAGCTGTTGCTATGGTGAACTGATTCTTAGAATCCTAGGTTGAATTTCTTTCCCTCAGCACTTTGAATATGTCATAAGACTGCCTTCTTGTCTCCACTGTTTCTGATTAGAAATCAGCTGTTAATTTTATTGTGGTTTCTTTATATAAGGAATATAATTTTCTTCTTGCTGTTTTCGGGCTTCTCTCTTTGGCTTTGGCTTTCAGTAGTTTTTCTATGACCTTTCTATCTGTAAATATCTGCTACTCGGAATTCATTGAGCTTCTTGCATGTGTAATCTTTGAAATCTGAGAAGTTTTCATAAATCCAATGTTTCTTCAAATACTTTTTATGTTCCTTTTTTTCTCCACTCCTCTTCTGGAACTTCCGTTATGCATAAATGGTGTTTTCGATGGTGTCTCAGTGGCCTTTGAGGTTCTTCATTCTTGGACCAACCTCTTCATTCTTTTTACCTTCTGTTCGTTAGATTGCTGTTGTTATTGTTTAGTCACTAAGTTGTGTCCGACTCTTTTGCAACTCTTTTGTGACCCCATGGAGACACAGGTTTGATCCCTGGGTCAGGGAGATCCCCTGGAGGAGGACATGGCAACCCACTCCACTATTCTTGCCTGGGAAATCCCATGGACATAGGAGCATGGCAGGGTACAGTCCATGGGGTCCCAAAGAGTCGGACACGACTGAACAACTAAACAACAACAGTGACAACAATTTGAAGTCTTTATGTACTTAATCTATCACCTAGGCCCTCTTAGAGACAATTTATATAAGCTTCCTTTTTTTTTTTTCTGTGTAACGGCTGCTTCTTGTTTCATTGTTTTTTAATTTTGATTTTTTGTTTTTGTTTAGTGATGTGCTTGGACTAATTATGTAGTGTCTATGTCCCCTGTACTGTGTGAGAACTGCAATCTGTGCTCAGTTATTTTTTTTTAAATTCTTGTTCTTATTTTTATTTTTTTAGTTCTACCAGTTTATTGCTACCAACCCATCACTCTCCACCCTCATGCACACATGCTCAGTCATGTCACCCCATGGACTGCAGCCCGCCAGGCTCCTCTGTCCATGGACTTTGTTCTTATTTTTAATTTCTTCTTTTCCTTGTTCTCATTTTTAAGCCTAGATACCTAGACTTAACCCTTGGGTTACCATAGTTTAGTGGTCAGCCAACTATTGGTCCAAGATCTTGTTTAAACACTTTGAGCCAGTAAGATTGTATATTTGTCAGGTCAAGTTGATTGACCATTTTGTTCAATCTTCTATATGCTTAACTGTTTTTTATTTGCCTTTCATGCCAATTACTGGGGGAGATATGTATGAATCTCCCAATCTGATTGTGAATTTTTAAAATTTCTTCTTTTAGTTCTGTCACTTTTTATATATTTTCTGACTCTGTTATTTAGGGTACATATAAATTTAAGATTGCTATCATTTCCTATTGAGTCAAATCTTCTGTCATTATGGAAAGTCCCTGTTTATAATGCCAGTTCCCTTAAACTCTATTCTGTCTGATATTCACATAGTTATCCTGATTTGTTGTTTAGATGATATTATTTTGTTATTTATTTTTGACCATTTTGTATCACGTCATTTAAAATGTGTTTCTTACAAATAAAATGAAATGTGTTTCTGGCAAGCAGCATGTGGCTGACTTTTTCATAAATTGAACTATATTTTTAACTGAATATTAATCCAATTACTATAATTATTGACACATTAAAGTTTATATCTGCCATCCTTCTGTTTGTTTCCTGTCTGTCATATCTGTTGTTTCCTTTTTTTCCTTTTCTTGTCTACTTTTGGATTTATTAAGTTTCTTTTAAATAAACTTTTAATTTTGGAATAATTTTAGATTCACAGAAAAGTGGCAAAGTAATACAGAAAGTTTCCATACCCCCTTAACTCAGTTTCAAATTCCTGTAATGCTATCATTTGTTGAAATTTTTAAAATAACATTGTTAACTAAATTTCAGATGTTCTTATTTCACTAGTTTTTCCATTCATGTTCTTTATCTGCTTCAAGATCCTAGCATCACTACCACATTGCATTTAATTAGCCTGTCTTCTTAATCTCCTCTAATTGGTGACAGTTTCTCAGTCTTTGTTTTTCATAACCTTAACAATTTTGAGCAGAATTTGTCATAATTAAGTAAAATATCCTTCAGTTTGGGTTTCTTTGATATTTTTCTCATGATTAGATTGGGATATTGGGCTTTGGGAAAGAATACCTCAGAGATGAAATGCCTTTCTAATCACATCATATCAAAGGGTACATGTTATCAACATGACTTATCATTGGTCACATTAATCTTGACTAAGGTGGTGCCTGTCAGGTTACTCCACAGTAAAGTTACTATTTTTTCCCCTTCCCGTGCTCTATTATTTTAAAGTGAGTCACTAAGTATGATGTGTTTTTAATTATTCTAGTTTCCATCTTTTCAGAGAAGGCAATGGCACCCCACTCCAGTGTTCTTGCCTGGAGAATCCCATGGTTGGAGGAGCCTGGTGGGCTGCCATCTATGGGGTCGCACAGAGTCGGACACGACTGAAGTGACTTAGCAGCAGCAGCAGCAGTAATACATTCTTTTTCTTAACCATTAAATATTTTTCTTCCAGTTTTATTGAGATATAATGGATACATAGCACTGTATAAGTTTAAGGTGTACAGCAATGATTTGACTTACATACATCATGAAATGATTATCACAATAAATTTATTGAACATCAATTATCCCATATAGATACAAAATTACAGAATTAGAAAAACACTTTTTTGTGTGTGTGATAAGAACTCTGAGGATTCACTGTTAACTAACTTTTGTACATACAGCAATGCTAATTGTATTTACCATGTTGACATTACATCCGTAGTGTTTATTTATCTGACAGCTGACAGCTTGTACTTTTTGACTGCCTTTATCCAATTCCTTCTTTCCTCACCCCTTGCCTCTGGTAACCACAAACGTGACTTCTTTTTTCTATGAGTTTGTTTTTGAAGCATAATCAGCCTATTACACTATGTTACTGCCTATTACACAACATAGTGATTCGCTATTTTGGTACATTTCAAAATGATCACCAAGATAAGTCTAGTTATTGATATGATATGTCACCATACAAAGATATTAGAGTTATTGACTGTATTCCTCACACTGTACATGTCATACCATGATGTTTATTTTGCAGATGGAAGTTTGTATCTCTTAATTTCCATTACCTGTTTCTTTTCTCCTCCCATCCCTCTCCCCTCTGGTAACAACTTGTTTGTTCTCTGTATCTATTACTGTTTCTGTTTTGGTATGTTTGTTTACGTATTTTGGTTTTTAATATTTGACAGATAAGTGAAATTATACAATATTTGTCTGTCTCTGTCTGACATTTCCCTTAGCATAATACTCTCTTGTTGTTGTTTAGTTGCTACATCGTGTACGACTCTTTTGCAACCCCATGGATTGTAGCCCACCAGGATCCTCTGTCCATGGGATTTCCCAGACAAGAATACTGAAATGCGTTGCCATTTCCACCTCCAGGGGATCTTGCTGACACAGGGATTGAACCTGCGACTCTTGCATTGGCAGGCAGATTCTTTACCACTGAGTCAGCAAGGAAGCCCATAATACCCTCTAGGTCCATCCATATTGTTGTAAATGGCAAGGTTTAATTCTTTTCTTGGCTGAGTAACACTCCATCATGTTTATATACACCCCACATCTTCTGTATCCATTCATCTATCAATGCACAATTAGGCTGCTTCTGTGTCTTGGCTATTTTAAATAATGCCACAATAAACATAAGGTGCATAGATCTTTCTTAATTAATGTTTTGTTTTCATCAGATAAATACCCAGAAATGGAATGACTGGATTGTATGATAGTTCTACTTTTAATTTTTTGAGGAATCCCCATACAATTTTCTATAGTGGCTTCACCAATTTACATTCCCATCAACAGTGCAAAAGGGTTCCCTTTTCTCCATGACCTTGGCAATACTTGTTACTTGTTGTCTTTTTTGATAAAAGCCATTCTGACAGGTGTAAGTTGTAATTTCTTTGTGATTTTGATTAGCATTTCCTGAATGATTAGTGACGACTTCCCAGGTGGCTCAGTGGTAAAGAATCCGTCCGCCATTGCAGGAGACACAGGTTCGATCCCTGGGTCAGGAAACTTCCCTGGAGAAGGAAATGGCAACCCATTCCAGTATTCTTGCCTTGGAAATCCCACGGACAGAGGAGCCAGGGAGGCTATAATCCATGGGGTCACAAAGAGTTGGACATGACTGAAGTGACTGAGCGCCCACGCACACATGGTGACTGGTGATATTGAGTGTCTTTCCATGTGCTTGCTGGCCATCTGTATGTCTTCTTTGGAAAAATGTTTACTCAGATCCTCTACCTATTTTTCAATCAGGTTGTTTGCTTTTTTGAGGTTGACTTACATTAATTCTTTGTATGTTTTGGATATTAACCCCTTATCTGATATATCGTTTGAAAATATCTTCTCCCATTGAATAGGTGGCCTTTGCTGCTTGATAGTTTCCTTCACTATGCAAAAACCTTTTAGTTTGATGTAGTCCCATTTGTTTAATTTTGTTTTTGTTTCCCTTGCCTGAGGAAATATACGTTAAAAAAAAATTACTAAGACTGATGTCAAAGAGCTTACTGCTTTTTTTTTTTTTTTAGAAATTTTATGGTTTCAGGTCTTACATTTAAGTCTTAAACTGTTTTGAATTTATTTTTTCATATGGTGTGAGAAAGTAGTCCAGTTTGATTCCTTAGCACATAGCTGTCCAGTTTTCCCGATACCAGTTACTGAAGAGGTTGTTTTTTTCCCTATTATATATTCTTGCCTCCAATATTGTAGATTAATTGCCCGTATAAGTGTGGGTTCATTTCCGGGCACTGTTTTCTATTCCATTGATATTTGTGTCTGTTTTGTACTAGTATCATACTGTTTTGATGACTGTAACTGTTGTATAGTTTGAAATCAGGGATCGTCATACCTCCAGTTTTGTTATTCTTTCTTAAAGTTGTTTTGTCTATCCAGAGTAATTTTTGTTTCCATAAACATTTTAGAATTATTTGTTCTGCTTCTGTGAAAAATGTCATTTGTATTTGATAGGGATTACATTGAATCTGTAGGTTGCCTTGGGTAATATGATCATTTTGACAATATTAATTCTTCCAATCTATGAGCACAGTACATCTTTCCATTCATTTGAGTCCTCTTCAATTTCTTTCATCAGTACCTTATACTTTTCCAAGTACAGTTCTTTTACCTCTTTAGGTAGGTAAAAGATATTGCAGATATTCTTTTTGATGCAACTGTAAATGGAATTGTTTTCTTAATTTCTCTCTCTGATTATTTGTTGTTAGTGTATAGAAATGTCTCAGATTTCTGTGCATTAATTTTGTATATTGCACCTTTACTAAGTTCATCATGAATTTTAGTAGTGTATTGGTGGCATCTTTAGGATTTCTATGTATAGTATCATGTCATCTGAAGATAGTGACAGTTTTAATTCTTGTTTCCCAGTTTAGACTCCTTTTATTTCTTTTTCTTGTTTGCTATGGCTAGGCCTTCCAATATTATGTTGAATAAAAGTGATGAGAATGGACATCCTTGTCTTGTTCCTGATCTTAGAGGAAATGCTTTCAGCTTTTCACTGTTGAGTATAATGTTAGCTGTGGCTTGGTCATATATAGCCTTTATTATGCTGAGGTATATTCTCTCTATACCTTCTTTGTTGAGAGTTTTTTTTTTTTTTAAACTGATTACATTTTATTTTTTTCTGTGCTGGGTCTTTGTTGCTGCACAAGCTTTTCTCTAGTTTTGGACAGCAGGGCCTATTCCCTAGCTGAAGTGTGCAAATTTCTCAGTGCAGTAGTTTCTCTTATTGTGGAGCAGGGCCTGTAGGGCACTCAGGCTTCGGTGGTTGCAGCACATGGGTTCAGTAGTTGTGGCCCCCAAGCTCTAGAGCACAGCCTCATGGTTGTGGGACACAGCCTTAGTTGCTCACGGCATGTGGGATCATCCCAGATCAGGGATCGAACCTGTGTCTCCTGCATTGGCAGGTGGATTCTTTACCACTGAGCCACCAGGGAACCCAAGAGAGCTGTTTATTTTTTATTTTTATTTTTTTAATCATAAATTGATGTTTAATTTTGTTGAAAGCTTTTTCTATATCAAGATGTTCATATGATTTTTTCCTTCAATTTGTTAATATGGTATATCACATTAGTTGATTTATGGATATTAAACCATCCTTGCAGTCCTGAAATAAATTTCAGAATATTTGCATCTATGTTCATCAGTTATATTGGCTTGCAATTTTCTGTTTTTGTGATACCTTTGGTTTTGGCGTCACATATATATATGAAAATTTTAAATTACTGATTTCTTAAGTTCAAATGCATTTTAATTCCTGCATTTTTACTCCCTCCTCCTGCACCATTTAACATTTTTAATGTCATATTTTACATGTTTGTTGTTTTGTGTATTCCTTAATTATTTGCTGTGGATATAGATGATTTTATTACCTTTGTTTAATACCTTCCTAATACCTTTATACATGGTTGATTTTCTACCTTTAACTATATATTTGCCTTTACTGATGAAATTTTTCCGTTCATAATTTTCATGTTTCTAGTGTGGTCTTTTCTTTTTCCTGTAGAGAAGTCCCTTTAACTTTTCTTATAAAGCTGGTTTGATGATGCTGAACTCTTAGCATTTGCTTCTCTGACAAATTTTTGATCTCTCCAGCAAGTCTGAATGAAAGCCTTGCCAGGTAGGGGTATTCTTGGTTGTAGGCGTTTCCCCTCCATCACTTTAAATATAGCATGCCACTCCCTTCTTGCCTGCAGAGTTTCTACTGAAAAGTCAGTCGATAGCCTTGTGAGAGTTCCCTTGTATATAATTTGTGCTTTTTCCTTGCTGTTTTTAATATTCCCTATCTTTAATTTTTTGCCATTTTAATTATACTGTAATTATACTATAGTCCTCTTTGGTTTGATCCTGTTTGGGACTCTCTATGCTTCCTGTATTGGGATGTCTCTTTTCTTTCCCAAGTTAAGGAAATTTTTAGTTTATTATGCCTTCAAATATGTTTTCTGCCCCCTTTTCTCTCTCTTCTCCTTTTGGGATCCTTATAATGCAAATATTAGTATGCTTGATGTTGTCCCAGAAGTCTCTTAAACTGCCCTCATTTCTTTTTATTCTTTATTCTTTTTTCTGTTCAGCATCCATGATTTCCACTACTCTGTCTTCCAGTTTAGTGATCCATACCTCTGTATCATCTAATCTACCATGGATTCCTCCTCCTAGTGTATATTTTATTTCAGTTATTGTATTCTTCATCTCTGTTTGGCTCTTCTTTATATTTTATAACACTTTGTCAAAATTTCTAACTTCTCATTCTGTTCATCTAATCTTTTCCTGAATTTTTTAACATCTTTACAATAATTGCCTTGAACTCTTTATTGGGTAGATTGCTTATTCCACCACTTAGTTCTTCTTCTGGGATTTTATCTTGTTCTTTCATTTGGAAAATATTCCCCTGTTGCCTCATTTTGCCTAAGTTGCTGTTTTTATTTCTGTGTATTTGGTAGGTTAGTTATGCTTCCAGACCTTAGATAAATGACCTTTTGTAGAAGGCATCCTATGTGTTCTAACAGCACAATCCTCTCTGTTCACCAGAGCTATATGCTCTAGGAATGCCTCTTATATGGGCTGCATGGGTCCTTCTGTTGTGCTGAGCTATACTATTATGCATGGTCTGATGGATGTGTCTGCCCCCACTCTGGTTAGTTACTGCTGTGCCTGGTGCAAAGGCTTGCTAGCCTTGGGTGGGTGGCATCAGGTCATGAAGTAGCTTTCTGCAGGGCCCCAAGTGTCCTGGATCTAGTGTCAGCCCACTTGTGTGGGGGACCAGATTCCAGAGCAACTGTCTGAGGGGCCCAAGTTGTCCCAGAGCTGGTGTTCAGGCCTTCTGTGGTGGGGCTAGTTCCTGACATGGCAGGCTGCATGGCTGTGGTAGTCTTGAGGCTGATGCCTGACCATTGGTGGGTAAGATCAGGTCTTAGGTCGAGTGTTGGCCTACTGGTGGGCAAAGCTGGTCCTGGGGTCTCTGGCTGCAAGGCCCAGGTACCCTGGAGCTGGCATCAGTACACTGGTGGGCGAGACTGAAGCTGGTGTCCTGGGACTAGTGTTAGCTCACTGGAGGGTGGAGTTGGTCCCAGGGTTTCTGGCTGCAGGGTCCTAATGGTCCCAAAGTGTTTTGACCTGCTGATTGGTGGGGCTAGGCCCAGGAGGTCCTGGAGCTAGTGCCTGCCCACTAGTGGGTGAGGCTGGTCCCAAGGCTAGTGCTGGCCCAGTGGTAGGCTGAACTGGATCACAGATTCTCTGGTTGCAGGGCCCTGGATGTCTCAGGGCTTAGGCCGGTGCACTGGTGTGCAGGGCTGTGTCTGGGTCCTCTGGTGAATGGGACCCTGTCCTGTGGCAGCTGTGGGTTCAGGAGGTCTTAAGCCAGCAGGCCTGCTGGTGGGTGTGGCTATGTTCCTGCCAAGCTAGTTGCTTGGCCTGAGTTGTCCTAGTACTGGGTGCTGACAGGCTGGTAACAAGCTGGGGGAGGATCCCCAAATGGGTCTTGCCTGCACTAGAGTCCTTATAATAGAATTAGCTCCTCTAAATAGCTGCCATCAGTGTCTGTGTCCCCAGGGTAAGCTGCAGCTGCCCCCTGCTTTTTCAGGAGGTGCTCCAAGATCAGCAGGTAGGTCCCACTCAGGCTTCTTTCAAATTACTTCTGCCTTGGGTCCCGGAATCAATGAAATTTTGTCTGTGCCCTTTATGAATGAATAGAATCTCTACTTCCCACAGCCCTCTGGCTCTACTGAAATTAAACTCTGCTTTTCTTCAAAGCAAGATGTTCTGGGGATTGCCTTCTCAGTGCAGGACCCTTGGACTGGGGAGCCCGATGTGGGGCTCAGATCCTTCACTCCTTTAGGAGAACCTCTGCAATTCTTATTATCCTCTATGCTGCATCTCTGCCCCTCCTACCCATCTCATTGTGGTTTCTTCTTTATAGCTTTAGTTTTAGAAGATCTTTTCTGTGAGTCTCCAGGTCTTTCTCATCAATAGTTGCTCTGTGAATAGTTGTCATTTTTGTGTGGGAGGAGGTGAACTTGGGGTTTTCCTACTCTGTCAGCTTGGCCACTCTCCTAGCAACACTTTCTTTTATTACTTTTTTAGTTGTTAATCTAGAAAATTACAACATGCATTCTTGACTAAAGCCTACCTGCAATTAGTACTTTTACCACTGCTTAGTGCAAGCACCTTTCAACATTTTAAGTCACTTCATTCCCTTTTAAGTTGAGTTATTGTCATGTGCAGTTAATGTCATAAATTTTAATTCACTGGGTTTTTTTTTAAAACCCAGACATTTTTTAAAAAAATTTGAAACAATCTCAAACCTACAGAATAGTTTCAAGTACACTACAAAAACTTTTTTCCCTGAAACTTTTATGTGTAAGTCACTGACATTTTCCATGTGTATTTCAAAGAAAGCAAAGACCATTTTCTCTTACAAAACTAAATATAACAATCAAATCAGAAAATTAACATTGATACATCATTAATATCCAGTATTCAAATCTCATTCAAGTTGCTGGTTTTGCCAATAATATCCTTTATAGCCAAAGAATACAATTCAGAACAAAGCATTGCATTTTTTGGTCATGTCCATTTAGTGTTCTTCAACCTGAAACGGTTCCTCTCTTTCCTTGACTTTCATGACCTTGACATTTGAGGATTATTATTTTGTAAATGTCCTGGTTATTTCATAAAACGTCCCACAACCTGGGTTTATCTCGTATATCCTCATGATCATATTAGTTTACAATTTTTTGGCAGGAATATCACTGAAGTGATGCTTTGATCTTTCATTACATTAAGGTGGTATCTTCTGGGCTATACATATCTATTTAGCCCTAGTTCCTAATCAAACTACTTATTCATTCGTTCAGATCAATATGGACTCACCATTTCATACTTTATTCAGTGGGTTTTAATCTAATACTATCATTATTTACTGTAATTTTCAAATTTAGCCAGTGGGAACCCTTTTAGGGAACTTCTGTGTCCTGCTGATGTTTCCCCATCTTTCTTTGAGCAATTCTTTACTTCTAGGGACAAAAACACGTTTCGAGCTGCTTATTCTCAGTCCATAGTTTACACCGGGCTTCACTCTTGATGTTGTAAACAAGGGATTTATTTTTTGCTCTGGCAAGCGCTCAAGGTAGGGATGGGTCCTCTTAATTAGATTAGAGACTGAGGCTGACCTGCAGTCTTACGAGGCTTGATCGATTTCCTATTCTCTTTTATCCCTGCTGCTGCTGCTGCTGCTGCTGAGGCTCGTCAGTCGTGTCCGACTCCGTGCGACACCATAGATGGCAGCCCACTAGGCTCCTCCGTCCCCTAGGTAATGGCTATTTGGGGGAATCAGCTGAAATTCTGTGGTGTTTATCAGGGCTCCTCCTCCTCCTTCATGGGCACTCAACTCGTCTTAGCCCTCCCCTCTCCACTCCCCTCTTTTACCCCTCTCTGGTCCATGATGTCTCTGAAGTCTCTCCTCGGCTTCTCAGACTCCCAACCACTATTTTCTGCACTGTTTTCTGCTTAGGTTATTAGCTTCTCAGTTAGCAGCTTTCAGACTGGCAAATGGCCCTAAAAGCAAAAATGCAGCCAGATGTCTGGCTCATTTCTCTCTATCTAGATTCTCCAGAATCTTGCACTCTCAATTCCTTGCTGCCTTGCTGGCCCTTCGAAATGACCAAAAAAAAAAAATGTTTTTTCATATGTTGATCAGCTTTTGTAGTTGTTCTCAGTGAGATGGTTAGTCTGAAACAAGTTGTTTCACCACTGACAGAAGCAGAAATTGCATTAAACTCACAAGAGATCACTCTGGCTATTGTTAAGCAGTGGGGGGAGGGCAAGAATGGAAATAAGGACACTAGGTAGGAGGCTTGATAAGATGATGGCTTGGACACATGTGAAAATAGAGGTGTAAGAGAATGGACGTAGATTGAGAGATAAGAGTGAAAAGAAGTAGAGGGAACTATGGGAAATTAACGTCTTTATCTTGCAAAGTGCAGGGAGGGAGGGAAATACCTCTGGTTTGGTCAAATAAGAAATATATGTTTAAGCATATTATTTAAAGTAAAAAAGATCATCATTAGAGGAAATAATAATAATGTGAAAATTATATTGCAAAGATGGATGGGAAGTGGGAGAGGTGGAAGTGAACTTAATCTTCGTCCTTTCATTGCATTATGTAATAGGTAATGTCAAAGAAGAAATATAGAGAAGGGGACAAATGTGAAGAATTTTTAGGAGATAAGATTTGCAGGGCTTCGTGATTGATTTAATTTAGTGAATAAGGAAGGAGGGGAGGCAAAGGTGATCTGTAGATTTCTTGCCTTGAGTGATTGGATGCATGTGGCATTACAACTGAGGTAAGGAAAATGGAGGAGTATCTAGTTCCAGAGAAAATGATAAACTCAGTTTTAGTTGTATGTGGTGCATAGTGGTTGAGAATGTATAGTTAGGTACACACACACACACACACACACACACACACATACACACATGTGCTCGAAGTTCCTTACCACAATAAAGTTAAAAAGAGAATTAACTGTAAAACTATAGCAAAAAAAATCTGACCACTTGGAAATTTAAAATGACTTGTCTAAGAACACTTGGATTAAAGTGGAAGTGAAACAAATTGCAAAATGTTTTATAAATACATGATATTTAAAGCAAAAAAAGAAAAGAACCCATGCTACTGTTAAATATCTTTGCTTTGTAGACCTCTGCTATAGACTGAATGTTTGTGTCCCCCACAAATGCATATGTTGGAATCTAACTCCCAAAGTGATGATATTAGGAGATGGGACCTTTGGGAGGTGCTTAAGTCATTAGGTGGGTGCCATCATGAATAAGATTAGTGCCCTAGAGTATTCCTTGGTGGTCCACTGGTTAGGACTGCTTTCACTGCTGTGGCTGGGGTTCAATCCCTGTTCCACCCCTGGTTGGAGAACTAAGATTTTGAAAGCCATGTGGCACAAACAAACAAACAAAGTATTAGTACCCTTATGAAAGACACTCCAGAGAGCTCCCTTGCCCCTTCCACCATGTGAGAATGCAGTGAAAAGATGTTAACTGTCTAGGAAGCAAGTTCCCACCAGACTCTGGATATACAACCTCCCTGTCTTGGATTTCCCAACTTCCAGAACTGTCAGAAATAAGTGTTGGCTGTTTAAAAGTCCCTCAGTTTATGATATTTTGTTATAGCAACACTGATGGACCTAGACAACCTCATCGATAACTACAGCTGGATTTCTATACACAGAATGGGCCAAGGAGATGAGCCTTACCCCTTCTGTGATGCTAAGTGAGGACCGTGTTTGTCTGATAGTGCCACACATTTCATTCTGTCTGGCATTCATTTATAACCCTCAGCAATAACTCCCTCTCCCAATAACCTTGATGTAAATTGGCTTCATACTCTAACAGAACTTGGGAATGTTGATATGCTCAACTATAGCATCCCAATGTTTCCATAGTAACTAATGCACAACCGGGGGGAAAAGATGGAAAATAAATGAAAATAGCATTTTAACAAAATAAGTGAGGGGCGAAGAGCCTTTAGACATGTGATTACCTCTTATTTAGGAATATGAAGATATTCATCTC
Organism: Oryx dammah; assembly: GCF_014754425.2. Classification (NCBI taxonomy): domain Eukaryota; kingdom Metazoa; phylum Chordata; class Mammalia; order Artiodactyla; family Bovidae; genus Oryx; species Oryx dammah. Next base: position 26,152,446 of record NW_024070207.1, read on the forward strand.
CTTAATAATGGGGTTATAAAAGTTGTTACAATGAAACATGTCAGTAGCCATTTATATTCCATTTTTCTCTATAATCATCACCATTGAAAGCATTTAAATGCCTTTTTTGCCCAATAATGCTGTAGAAAGTGAGTTAGAAGGACATAGTTGCTGTTCTTCTGTGAGTGTGCAATCAGGATGAGACAGGTTAGGCCAATGTTCATAGTCCAGCCTGCCAGACAGAGCTTTGCCCCTGTGAATATCGGGAGGAGTGTGTACTCAAAGCAGTTTATTCAATCCTGTGGAATTTGTTTGCTTTAATGCAAGGCTTTGCTAGCAACTCAACACTCTCCTGGTTAAAGATTCCCAGTATAGTTGCTGCCCCTCCTCCTTTCTTATTCTACCAGTTGACTTTTCCCATTCTTCCCTAACATCCTTATTCTTCCTTCTCCAAATGCATTCTATGCACCATCTTGACCAATTCCAAAACAATCGGCTCACTTTGCCTCTTGGCCAGTTGTAATGTTCTCAATGTCTGTATATATGTAGGTAGATACTTTGAATATTTAATCCTGAATAGTCATTGGAAGAACCGATGCTGAAGCTGAAACTCTAATACTTTGGCCACTTGATGCGAAAAGCCAACTTACTGGAAAAGACCCTGGTGCTGGGAAAGATTGAAGGCAGGAGGAGAATGGGACTACAGAGGATGAGATGGTTGGATGGTATCATTGACTCAATGGACATGAGTTTGAGCAAGCTCCAGGAGATAGTGAAGGACAGGGAAGCCTGGTGTCCTGCAGTTCATGGGATCACAAAGAGTCAGACATGACTGAGTGACTAAACAACAAGGTAGATACATGTTCCCTATATCTCCAATAAACTGATAATTTCCTAAAATATGAAGCAGTCTGTTTAAGTGTTAAACCAGTTGTTAAGATCTGAATTGTGTCCCTCCAACTCAATTCACGTATTTTTTAAAATTAATTGTTTATTTATTTTTGCTTGCGCTGGGTCTTCATTCCTGCACAGACTTTGTCTAGTTGTTGTGAGTGGGAGCTACTCTCTAGTTGCAGTGTTTGGGCTTCTCATTGCCATGGCCTCTCTTTTCAGCTCCCAGGCTTTACAGCACAGGCTCAGCAGTTATAGCATGTGGGTTTAGTAGCCCCATGGCATGTGGAATCTTACCAGACCAGGGATTGAACCCGTATGCCCTGCACTGGCAGACAAATTTTAAACCACCAGAGAAGTCCCTCAGTTCACATACTGAAGCCTTAACCTTCATTGTGACTATATTTGGAGACAGGGCCTCTAAGGAGGTAATAAAGGTTAAGTGAGGTCATAAGGGTGGGACTCTAGTCTAATAGGACTAGTATCCTTATAAAAAGAGGAAGAAAGACCAGATCTCTCCTTGCCCCTGCACCTCCCTTTCTTTCTCTTTCTGCATGCCAGAGAGGAAAAGACCACGTAAGCACACAGCAAGAAGACAGCTGTCTGCAAGTCAGGCAGAGAGCTCTCACCAGGAACCTAATCAAGCTGGCACCTTGATCTGGGACTTCTAGCCTCTAGAATTCTAAGAAAATAAATTTCTGTGTTTACACGACCCAATCTATGTATTTTGTTACGGCAGACGGAGCAGACGAACATACCAGAGTGACATATACAACCAATTAAACTGTGATCATGTAAGAATAGACTTTGTAAGATTGAAGAGATACCTTTTTAAATTTTAGACTAGCAGAGATCACATTTCTAGAGATAAATATAATAACTAATGGGATATTATTCAACCCAGAACAGAAACACGGAGTGTAGAAGGACAGAGGTAGGCTGAATCGCTCTAGGTAGTTAGATAGCCTGGTTTAGCTGATTCGGCTTGGCCTGATTACTTCCCCATTTAGAAGAGAAGTTAAGAAGCACACTCCAGTATTCTTTTTTTTTTTTTAAACACATTCATATCACCTTTTGAAAATTAGTCTTCAGTTTACCTTCTATGCAAAAGATTTCAGGATTAAAAGCAAGATGTGACAGGAGCGGCCAGTGGGGAAGAGGTTCCTCAGTGGAAATGAAAGTCAATTTCCTGGAGTTTCCAGGGGAAGATACATCAGAATAGTAAAGATTATTTATCTTGGATGGCCAGAGGTCTGGTAGACATTCTTAAGTCCAGAAGGATCTTAGAAGTCAGATAAAAAAAGGAGTATATCTTCATACTAGAGGCTCAGTTTGGACAAGAGACGTTTCTATTTTGTTTCGTTTTTAACTTGTGACGTTTGGTTTTGCAGTCCCTGGGTAATGTGGAAATTTTCAGGAAATGAAGTTCTCAATAAAGCATTCTCTCATCCCAAGGGATTTGGTCTCTATCATTATTATATCCTAATTAAAACAAGGCAGAGACTATTTATTCCTGGATAGAATGGCCTTCTCTTGTCATCTATAACCAACACAGAGTGCTAAAAGCTCCTGGCCAATCAGTTACATATCATTAAAATGTAATTAAAATTTTGTCACTGCATTTTTTTCAGACCTCTAAATATCCTTAAAATTAATGCTTTAGTGAGGTAGATGAACATTATAGTTTACTATAGACAATTTTCTTCTGCCTATTTCAGGGCAATTTAAAGAAAAATCATATCAACAGGGAACATATCTTTGCAGACATTAGTTTCTTTTTAGTTTTTTTCTCGGTGTGGGATTCAGTCTAACAGGCTGTCTGAATATATACATAATGCTTCAGTTCTGAATATAAGAGATGGGATAATTTTATATCCATTTGTGGCTGGGTAGAGGTTTGGCTTGAAATCCAAGTACTGTAGTTTTGTACAGTATATTGATGTAAAAATTAATTAAAATTTTTGTATAGGTAATATATGCACATGGAGCAAAATTTCAAAGCAGTAAGAGAGTGTATACTGAACATTCTCTCCCACCTTTATACAAGTTCTCCGGTTTCTACCCCTGAAGGCAAACACTGTTACCAGTCTCTTGTGTTTGCTTTTATAGATCTTCCACAGTGCATTGATGGTGGAACAGATCTTTCCCCTTCTCTAGCTGGCACTCAGTACCAGCAGCATGAAAATGCTGTGCTTTGAGGTGGAAAGTGTTGCTCTAAGTAGTAGCATGGAACAGTGACTGCCCGTGTTCCTTCTCACATCCCTCCTGGAAACCATATACCCAAAGCAGATCACATTTGTCCAAACCACTTCTAACTGGACATAACACTAACACAGATGCATTTATCAGAAATACACAGCAACAGAAACAGCTAACAGATCCATACATTAAATATTTACTTAGTTATGTATGTGAACAAGTAGATGCTTTTGCTAGCTGTCAAGCGGCTTCTGTTTTTATGCAGTGTGGATTCAGTCAGAGATTGTTCACTCTTTTCCAAGGAGATGGAGAAGGTGTCATCAGAGAGGTCCTGTGTAAATGACAGAAGGGAGAAACTTGCCTCGAAGGTGCAGAAAAGGCATTCCAGCACGAGTTGTGGTCTGGGGGAAATCTTGAGATTGGAGTTTGGGATAAAAGAAAGAAGGAAATGTTGAATGGTGATTTGTGAAGAGCTGAGAAGATGGATTGAACTGGCTGGACGAGGCAGTGCAGTGAGAGTGAGGAAATATGGGATGAATAGCCATTTGCCTTTGTTTGTAGTGAAGTTTTATATAAGGATCTATGGGCAGAGGTCAGTCAGTTCCTCTATACTTACTATGCCCTCCATGTTCCTAGCACTGCCATCATTCAGTCCAGAATTTTTCTCTCACAGAGGCATCAAAGAATAGATTGTAGAATAGTATGGTAGTTTCTCCCCAGTATGTTCTTCTACTGATTATTTCTATTAACATTGTAGAGATTAATTCTATTTCCTCAGAAGCCATAACTTTCCTTAATAATCTGTTATGGCTCAATCACCCACACATTTATGTAAAACAGTTTCTCATTGTCAGCACTCTTGGCACTCTGGGTGGAATAATCCTGTTAGGAGGCACTGTCCCTTGTATCGTAAGATGTTTGGCAGTGTCCCAGGCCTCGGCCCACTTGATGTCAGTAGCACCCCACCCCCACTTGTGACAACCAAAAATGTCTTGACATTGACAAATGTCCCCTGGGGCAAAATCATCACCAGTGGGGACCCAATAATATAAAGCTTCATGAACTTAACATCATTTTTTGTTCTTCTGTAAAAAACCCTTTTTAAAAATTACCATTTATAAATGTTTATCAAAGTGATACATTCATGTGGACAAAAATGAAGTAGTGCCAAAGGACTTCCTTATAATAAAATGCAACTATCTCCTGCCACACTCTTCCCCACCTGTGGTCCCGTCCCCTGAGTGTTACCACTTTAACTCTTTCTGGTTTGAGTTTTTCTAATGCTCCTGTTGTATCCATCGACCTGTTTATTCATTCACTCAAACCACATATTTACTGAACACTGCAATAGTGCTGGTATAACAACACACCACAGACTGGGAGGCTTAATCAGCAGAAATTTGTTCTCTCACAGTTCTGGAGCCTGGAGGTCCAAGATCAGGGTTCCGGAAAGCTTGGTTTCCTCTGAGGGCCATTTGGGAAAGATACGTTCCAGGCCTCTCTGCTTGTCTTAAAAATGGCCACCCTCTTGCTGCCTCTTCATGAGACTGCTCCTCTGTGCATGTGAAGGCCTGGTGACTCTTCCTCTTCTGATAAGGATACCAGTCATCTCGGATTAGGACTCTTCCAACAGCCTTGTTTTAATGTGACCACATCTTTAAAGACCTTATTTCCAAATACTGTTGTTGTTCAGTCACTAAGTCATGTCTGACTCTTTGTAAAGACTCCATGGAACTGTCAGTTTTCCCTGTCCATCACCAACTCCTGGAGTTTGCTCAAACTCATGTCCATCAAGTCGGTGATGCCATCCAAACGTCTTATCCTCTGTCTCCCCCTCCTCCTGCCTTCACTCTTTCCCAGCACCAGGGTCTTTTCCAGTGAGTCAGCTCTTCACATCAGGTGGCCAAAGTATTGGAGCTTCAGAATTTCAGTCCTTAAATATGGTTATATTCTGAAATAGTGGAATTTGGGAGTCCAACATGTAAATTTTGGGAGCATACAATTGAGTCCATACCAAGCACCTTCTGTATGCCAGTCACTATTCTCAGCACCTGGGATAGAGCAGTGAACAAAACACAAAAATCTCTGCTCTTATTGACTTTACATTTTGGTGGCAGAGAGCAACAATAAACAAGATAATTAAGATATACAGTATGTTAAACGACAGTAATTGTGGTGGAGAAAAATAAAGCAGGAAAAGGAGCTAGGGAGCTCTTAGAGGCAGAGTCTGCAATTTCAAATAGTGTAGGCAGGGAAAATCTCGCTGAGAAGGGGACATTTGAGTAAGGATCTGAAGGAAATAATAGATTAGGCCATGCAAGTATCTGAAGAATACTCATTCCAGTATTCTTGCCTGGGAAATCCCATGGACAAGAGGAGCCTGGCAGGCTACAGTCCATGGGGTCGCAAAGAGTCAGACACAACTGAGCAACTGAACAAACAACAAATGCAAATATCTAGGGAAAGAGCAGACAGAAGAGCTGGTACAAAAGGGTCCTGCAGGAGGACATGTCCCGTTTGCTCAAGGAATGGCAAAGAGGGCTGACACAGCACCAGCAAGGGAGTGTAGCAGGAGATGCAGGGCTTGGGAAGTGCTGAGACAGATGGCTGGGTGAGGTCTAGGAAGCCTGTGTAATGACTGGCTTTTGTTCCAAGTGAGATGGTGAGTTAGAAAAACCTTTTCCCTCCCTGTATTTCTCCTTTATTTGTCATATGACTGCCACACTCACAGCATTTCTGACACCAGTTGTGTGCATGTGGGTTTCCCTGCAACGAGCCGTTGGCTGGGAGTCCTACCCTAGAAGTCACGACCACACTTTCTGCCTGGAGAGAGCATCAGATCCCACAAGTTAGGGGCTCAGTCCCACAAAACTGCTGCCCTCCCCCGCCAAATTCAGATGGCGAGTCCAGATTGTCACCTCTCCTTCTGTCTGATGGGCTGCTATGACCCTCTCCTTGGGTTCAATTAATTTGCTAGAGCAGCTCACAGAACTGTTCTAGCAGTTACAACTCATTTTCCTTATGTTTACCAGTTTATTATATAATTATGTGATAAAGGATACAGATCACATAGGCGTGATTGATTACTAACTCCATTTTCAGCCCTTCTCCTTTCTCAAGAGAATGGGAGGTGATGCTGAAAATCCCGTTTCTAATCATGGTGTGGTCTTTCTGGTGACCAGTCTTCCTCCAGGAGCCCCCCAGAGTTGCCTCATTAGAGCAAAAGACATTCCTATCACCCAGGAAATGACAAGGGTTTCAAGAGCTCTGTATCAGGAACTGGGGTCAAAAGCCAAATATTAAAACAAAAGATGTTCTTAGTGCTCTTACCACTTAGGAATTTACAGGAGTTTTAGGAAGTCTTTGCCAGGAACTGGGAGACAAAGACCAATAAAAATTTTTCTGTTATTTCACAGATGGGAAGCCATTGGACAAGCTGCAGCTGGCAAGGTCTGAGTTAACTTTTTTTTTTTTCTGAGTTAACTTTTAAAAGAACCTCTTTAGCTGCTGTGTTAATAATAGACTAAAAGAGGACAAGGGTAGAAGCAGAGAGATAAGTAAGGGGGGTGTAATCCATTTTCTCTAAATGATATGCCTTTCTTTGATTTACCAGCTCTAGATATCATCTATCTAGTGACTTCCTGGTCTAATAAATGGGAATTTAGCTCACTTATGGGCTTCCCTGGTGACTCAGATGGTAAAGAATCTGCCTGCAATGCAGGAGACCTGGGTTCGATCCCTGGGTTAGGGAGATCCCCTGGAGGAGGGCATGGCAACCCACTGCAATATTCTTGCCTGGAGAATCCCCATGGACAGAGGAGCCTGGCGGGCTACAGTCTGTGGGGTTGCAAAGAGTCTGACACAACTGAGTGACTAAGCACACACACAACTCATTTAAACTGCAGCAACCATTTCTCTCTTTTCTCCTAATACATCACTCCTTTTAGTTCCTTTATTTAGTTCCCTTCTCAACTGACAACCATTTTAGTGCGTATCTTTTCTGTTCACATAGCTTTTTTGGTTATCTTTGTGTCATATAAGACATATAAATATTTCTTGTTCCATCATCTATAGATAGTATCTCTTGATTCTATACTTTCTAAAATTAGAATATTAGTGCCTCTATGCATCCTTCCACCTCCCCTAAATTTGTCTACTTTCCAGTTTCTGTATGCTATGCTTTAAAATTATTTGTTAACATTTATCTTACACTTTGTAATTATAATTGTTTCCTGTGACTGTCTCTAGATTGGATTCCAAAGGTTGAAAAGCAATAAAGATAGTGTTTGTATTATTATGATTGTATATTTTTCAGTGTAAAGCTAAGAAATGGGCCTTGATTATATTTTCATGCTACAACTTCCATCAATTATTCTATATCACTCCATGTTCTAGTTGGTCATCATTATTGGAAAATGACATTTTTAAACAGTTTTGTATTTGAATTTTTGACTGCCCGCCATTTTTTTTCTTCTTGGCTGTGAGTTGACTAAACATGTGCTATCTTTACCATATCTCTATTCTCCAGCTTTCTCATTTTGTCTAGTGCTCAGAATAAATTCTATTCATCTAGAAGCCCACTTTCTGTGTTAATTCTATCTGATTTTTCACATTTGATCCATGATTTCTTGTACAGATTTTGTTTTTCTTGGATTTCTTCATTGCTTCTTTTTTGGATTATTTCTTGCCTTCTATGCTTTTATTGTATCCTAAATTTCCCTAGCTCTTAACTATATTATCTCTTTTTCCAACTTCCCTTTTCCCTGGATGCCTCTTTTTCTGTTATCTATGGTGTTTTTCTGGACTCGTTGGTTCCAAATCAGCGTGTGTTCAGTCAATATCCTTTCCTCCAATTTCTGTCTTCTAAACATTTGTAAAATACAGTGTCATCTGAGTCCTTCTCTTTGTTATGAGCTTATGCCTTTTCAATCACTTTATTATAATTCTAATAGTGTCTTATAAATGCATGTGGTCTTTCTGCCATATTGAATGAGAGATATACAGCCTTATAATATAAATCTTTCTTTTAAAGTTCTAAAATTAATAACACTTTTTGTAACTAATTCAGACATGAAAGACCTGTATAAAGTAAAACTTAAAAGTTTGTTTACCACTCTCACTTGCCAGAGATAACCACTGTTCAGTAAATATCCTTCCAGACTTTAAAAACTATACATATGTTATATAAAGTCATACACATACAAAATGAGTTTTTTATTTTACAAAGTTTGCATTTTAGAAAAGTTTAGATACTTGATTTTTAAACTTAATATATATTGGGCACACTTGCTTGTCAGCTGATGCTTAATTTTTTAATGTAAAAATCTTTATTGAAATATATACACCTACAGAAAGGTGATAGTCTTCTCTTTCCTGTGTATACAGTTAATGAACTTTTGGTTGCTGCTAACTATTTCATTGACAAGCAATGTTATAGTGAATGTCTTTGTACATATATCTTTGAACACATGTGCTAGTATTTCTTAGTAGAAGTAGGATTGTTGGGTCAATGGTTATACAATATGAAAATATTAAGAGATACTAGTGAACAGCCCTACTGAAAGATTTTTCCAATTTACTCTTCTATCAACAGTATTTGAGAGGGTACACCCTTCTGAGGTAAGCTCTCCTTAAAAGGTTGGAAACTCTGTGGTGCATGCTTGAGAATTGGACTCTGCCCTGTTTCATGTTTATCTTTAATGACTTCACATGAGCTACTCTGTTCTCCCTTAGAATACTTGAAGTTCTTTAGAGCCTGGGATCATGTCGTTTAGTTCTTGGATATTTCCCATCGTGCCTGGTATAGGCTGAGCAAACTGTGGGTGCTTGCCACAGTTTAATGATTGACCATAAACCAGTTTATACTTTTGGGCTAACACAATCCCTTGAAGTCAGCTCGTGGAATGAGAGGGCTGGGCAGAGCCCTAGGCTAGGGGAGCTAGGAGCAGGAGGCTAGGGCTGTGCTGGGTTTGTATCATATGCTCTCACTTCAACATCAAGTTTAGACCATAATCTAGGGACCTAAACTGTGAACACCTAGCACAATCCTTGGCTCAGAGGAGGTCCTTAATAAATAGTCTCCATTGATGTGATTATGACTCCTGTTTAGTGAAAGGGGGCTCAGCAGTAGAGAATCAGCCTGCCAATGCAGGAGAAGTGGATTTGATCCCTGGGTTGGGAAGATCCCCTAGAGAAGGGAATGGCTACCCACTTCAGTATTCTTGCCTGGGAAATCCGCCAGGCAGAGGAGCCTGGTGGGCTACAGTCCACGGGGTCACAAAGAGTGGGACACGAGTGAGCAACTAAACAACAACAAGAAGTCTTAGGATTAGTGTTGAGGGCTCCAGCACAGCATCTAAAATCATTCTGGGTAGAGTCAAAGATCCACAGTCTAGAGATGAAATAAAATTCAAAACCGGCAAGAGCAGACTGGCATCAGAGGCAAGGGCAGAGACTGGGTTGGAGCACTTTAGTCGCACTGTCATAGGATCTTCCTGGCACCCAGGCAGTTTTTCCTGGACTTTTTGTATTGTATTTGTTATACAAATATTACCTATTTGTAAAATGTTTGGTTTTCACACGGTGGCATCCTAAAGGTGCTTCTCAGTCTCTGACAGGAGCCAACAATCCCAACACAGTGATGTGAACACAGAAGGTGTACAATGACAGAGATGCCAGTGGTCTCTTACTTATTGAAACACATAATATTCAGGCAATATTGAGGATTCCCTGGAGATGATGGTGCTACAGAACAGCCACTCTACTAGACCAAGATTATAGCCCAAGCTTTTCCCAAGCATAAGTAAGATTCCCCGGGGACTGGGAAGCCAAGGGGCCAGTCAGATAAGGATTAGTTCCAAGTGAAAGATTTAGATGCTCTGTAAACACACAGCACACGGATAACCAGGGTTCGACAAAGTGAAGAATGGGTCTGTTTCTTCTTACAGTTCTACCCCCAGTCATCAGTGCAGATAAAGGAGGGAGGTGGGAAACGGCAGTTACCTACAGATATCATTAGAACATACATCATTGATTGTGTTTCTCCTACATGCCAGACATTTAGCACACATCATCTCCCATTCCCTTTATAACTCTATGAAGTAGGCATTAGCTCTGTTTTACAGCTGAGGAAATTGACTCAGAAATGAGAAATTACTTGATATAATTTACATGAGCTCCTGAGTAGCAGAGTCAGGATTTGAACCTAAGTCCATCTGGCTATAAAGCTTTGGCGCTTTCTACTATGCATACCATCTTGCCTCTTCTGCGTCAGGGAGAGCAGCCCAACCCCCAGGGAAATAGCTATTGCTTAAGAACACTAAGTTGGTCCCTGTGGACAGGATGCCCATGGTTCTTTCCTTTGTTCATCAATTCATTCTACAAATATATGTTTATTTATAGCCAGAAAGTAAGGAGAAGAGAGCAGGCCAGGTGGGTGAGCTGGAAAGGGACACTTGTGTGGGCAGGAGGATAAGGCGGCCTGAAAGGGTTGAGGCTAAAGTAAACAGACAAAAAACAAAAAACAAAAAAAACAAAAATGGGGCCAACAAGAGCTTAAATGCAGGATGGGGACTAAGTTTGGGGATTTGTTTTGGATACAGTACTGAAGGGGTCTCTGGGTGTTTACAGGAGAGATGTCTGGAGCAACACAAAGAGGCAAGTAGCAACTCCATGGCAGCACTCAGAATCTGAGGCCGTTGACATCTCCACACCATGAACACACGCAGGAACTGTCAATATGGAGACAAGTATTTTTAAAAAAGCACACCAGAATGTGTGTGACCACACAATGGAGGCCTATGCCTTTATTCCATGCCGTTTCGAGTGCTCACCACGTGACTGCAACTCCTCTTCAAAGGAGCCAACACCCCTTTGGATGCATAAAGTCTAGAGGTTTGTGGAAAAGAGAAAAAGAGAAAACAATGTTCATTTATAGTCACAGTGTAGTTAGGGATGTGTATTAAGACCTTGGGGATAATATGAAACGATGCAATGACATAGAAGGAATCGGTATGGAGGGTTTGTCCATATCCATTTTCCTTATTTTTCTTTCAGAGGTGAGCACAAATGATAACAGATTGTAGTAAAGCAAGCCTGACCTACACAGTCACTTAATAATCCCAGAAGGAATGTGACCCAGAGCAGGGAGGGGCAGAGCTCAGGCATGTGTTGCTGTGACTCATTCCAGGATTCCCAGGGCTTCACCTACACCTGAGACGTTTGGGTGCTGTGGAGGTTTATTTTTGTCCACTCCCCAATTGGGAGGATGACAGCTGGGGAGACTCCTAAGGGCCTCTGGAATACACAGGCTTGGGAACCCAGAGGCCTGCTGGGCTGTTCCTCTCCTTTCCATACCAAATGAATGCAATACCAGCAGCCTCCAGGATTTAAAGGGGAGAACTGGAGGTGATGATACTGATCATACAGTTCATAAAAACTACACCGATGATTATAATCAGCATGAGTGCTGGGGAACAATAAAAGCTTTATAAAGATGTACTTTCTCCTACAAATGAATTATAACACATCTCTCATAAGAGAATTACCTAGTAATTTTTTTATCCTTTAAAATTTTTGATTGAAGAGTACCATGAATGTGTCAAATGTAACTATCATTAGGTAGAATTTTGCTTCATATCTTGTGGGACCCAAATCCCATAAAAGGAGAAATAGTTCTTGACCAGGCACGTGGTCCTTCAACTAACACACACAAAAAACTGCCTTGGGAAGAGCTTTGGCAGTCTCTTTTGTATTCATTGAAAATACCTTCACCCCAGAGAAACTTTGTTCAAGCTTAGGAAAATAGCTGACAATCTGGGCACTCTCCCCGATAGTGTGACAGGTAAGGAAAGACCACCTTACACCCTCTCTCATATTTCCCTTATATTTGGAAGCCAAGAGCCACACTAGCGGAAACAGACCCAGTATCTTTTAAAGTCTGTTGTAGAATATTGATGCCGTGGTTCTCAACTGTTTTCCCCACTCCAATCTTATGCTAAAGGGTGCGACTCACTCAGATCAGCAGCTGTGGCTCATTGTGGTAATAACTGCCCTGTCAGAGAGGTGGCAGAAAGACAGAGTCAATGTGGTTGGTGGGTAGAGTTTCTGCTGCTCCCCTCTGAGCCCCACTCAGCACCTCATTATCACAAGCTCTTCAAATCTAATAGTCATTTACAAGCTTTTGAAGCAATCTTTACTTCATCACCTACCTGAAAGAATTTATGTCCTGTCAGTAGAGTTTCAGCATCAATTTTTTGTTTACGATACTGCAAAGTGATTCTACCTTCTTGGGGACAGTTATCCCTTTCAAGTTCCTTTTTATATCTGTTTGTTTTGTTCCTAAAGCCACAGATGCAGGCCAGGGTGACTGGGACAGAGGTGGGATCCCTACCTCTTGAATAGGACTTGGGAGGCAGAGGACTTATTTTTGTGCGGGTACAGAGTAAAATCCCAAGTCGCGATTGATTTCATGTAAGTACGGCTGGAGAGGCCCAAGGAGGATCCAGTTTGGGGTGAGCATCGGGATCTGTGAGCCAGGGTTCCTTCAGCGTCTCATGGTACGTGTGTGTGGGGGGAGAGGCAGGCCCCCTGTTCCTCCTAGTCCCATTGACACTACGCTTCATCCCAGTCCCTGCGGAACTATATTAATAGAAAGCGACACTTCACACATCGGTGCTCAGACCCCAAAGGGAGGCTGGCAAAGGCTTGGCAGGTGGGCACGAAGCCGGGAGATGGGTGGGGGAATGGGGCGGAGGCGTCGTCGAGTGGCGTTCTGCGCAGCCAATGGTAGTTCGGGGCAGGGGTGGCAGGGGCGGAGGCGCCGAGGCGGATCAGCCAATAGAGGGCTAGCAACTACTGGAACGACCTGGTGACGTGAGGAGCGTTCCATTTGGCCAGCGGTGGGCGATTGCCACAGCTGGTTTAGGGCCCGGACCATTGGGGCCCCTTGTCAGGAGGAGGCAGCCTCCGGGCTGGGGAGAAGCCGCTGCCATCTCTGGCGGCCGACGCGGTCCCCTGGGACAGTGTACTTCCTGGCTTCGGTTCCCGGCCGAGTTCGGTCTCCGGGGTTCAGGTAACAAGGGGGTGGGTGGGGGTGGGGGTCTCCGGGGCTCGGCCGCGTGGTGGGTTGCAGCCCGCTCGGCTGCCCTGGGATGCACGGAGCCTGCTCTGTCCTCGGCTCGGCGATTGCCGAGCCCCTGGCCGGGGGTGACTACACGTGGCGGGGCGTGTGTGTGTACGAGCGTGCGGAGGTGGCGCGCGTCCCATCCTGCCCGGGGCGGTGGTCGGCGGCGTGGCTGAGGCTGGGCGGGCCTCTCGAGGCCGCGCCCGCCGCCCGTCCGGGACTCGGGCCTCGGGGCCCGAACCGCTGGGCTGGTCGCTGGTTCTCGACGGATTTTGATCTTTGTTCTCCCAGGCCCGGCTCCCCTTCCTGGTCTCTCCTCCCGCTAGGGTGGTTTATCAGGAGAAGATTGTTATCCAGGTTAGTTTTACACAAAGGAAGTGTTCTCTACACCTCCGATGCCCCCTCCCCTTTCCCAAGCCTTCCAGCTTCTCCTTTCCCTGCTCAGCTCCTAGTCTCTCTTTAGACCGTTGCCCTCTCCAGCCCAGTTGGTTATTTCTCATCAGTCAGTCGAGCTGCAGGTTTCCGCCTCCTTCTTGCCAGCGTGAGGCATGTGGTATCGGTAAATAGAGGCCACAGCACCACACCTGAAAGGAGAGGGGTGACAGCGGTGAGAAAGGCTTGGCCTGGGGATTCAGGATGCTAAAGTGGAGATGGTACTTCTGAAATGTCCCAGAAAGCACCTTTATGACTTTTCTTAACTGCTGCCACCCACCCCCCTCGTTGGGCCCCTCCTCCTCCCAGCCATATAAGAATCTCTCTGGCTTAAGTCAGCCTTTCACCTACAGGTCTGTGATGTGGTTTCATTAAGATTCCCACAAATGTTAGGCTAGACCGGCAAAGTTGGTTCATTTCCCAGACTCAGGAAGTTAGGAGGGTTTGATTAGGGGAAATCTGTTTTGAGTAAATACAACCTGGGTTTGTGTACAGTGTCCAAAACCTCCTATCTTTCCCAAAGGATGACTTGTTCCCTGGTGTGATTCAGATTCCAGTGGCTAATTGAAGAAAGAAGGTGAAGAAATGGAGGAGGGGAGGGAATGGCCCTTAAGGATAGAAATTCCATTATTTTTAGAGTCTTCTTCATGATAATTATACAATAATATGGTATGGTGGAGAGCACCCTGGACTGAAAGTCAACAGACCTGTTTTCTTGGCTTAGCTTCGTGGCTTTGTGACCCAGAGAAGTGATTTCCCCCCTTCAGTCTTCAGTTTACTTATTTCCAAAACAAAGTAATTGGGGCTGTCACCTATAAAACCTCTTCTAGTTCCTAGTTCTGTGATAATCAAATCATCAGTATTATACTGAAAGTAAAGGGATGTATTTAAGATATACTAGCCTCTTTCTCCTTTTGAGAACCTTTAACCTTTTCTTCTTTTAGGGGACAAAAACAGATTGGAAATAAACTCTTCCATTTCTTCACTCTCAACCCTTGAGGCAGTGCTCATCTTTCTGCCTCTGGGAAAGGAAGATTGAACTGCATTTTTTTGTTCTTGCCTAATTTTTTTTTTCTTTTTGTGTTTTTCCTTAGGGCTAGAAACTGGACTTCTGATGATGTTTGACCCAGTGGCAGCAATAGCACACATCGTGATTTCAAAGCTGGGCTCAGCTTCTGTTTCTTCCCTCTTATAATCACAAACCCATTTTGGACCAGGAATTCCAATCATGTCTGTGATGGTGGTGAGAAAGAAGGTGACACGGAAATGGGAGAAACTCCCAGGCAGGAACACCTTCTGCTGTGATGGCCGCGTCATGATGGCCCGGCAAAAGGGCATCTTCTATTTGACCCTATTCCTCATCCTGGGGACATGTACACTCTTCTTTGCCTTCGAGTGAGTTTCCATTGAGTACTATTGCCTGATTATGGTTACTTTGGGTCCAGGGGAAGAACCTTCTTTCTGGGGAGTTTATGGCTAGTCCTTGGAAGGTTGTCACTGTCCTCTTGAGCAGTGTCTGTAGATCATGTCAACTGAATTCATTGCTTTGTATGTGCCTCCTTAAAAGACCAAGACGTTTGATAACCAATTTTATAGCACTGATTTGGGGCTGCCCCTGGAACACTTAGGAAATAAAAGAATTCATCTTCATTACTCACCTCCCCTTTTCAGTGGTCTCCTTAGGTGGTTAGTGACAGATTGCCTCTTCTCCACCCCTCCTGAGCCTAGGAGCACTCCCTGTGGTCGTAACTCCACCCCATGATACTTACCTATTCTGTTATTCTGGGTCCTATTTTCTTAGGGCTCAGCTCTCAGCTAGCTGGTAAATTGAAAAGCCAACTGAATTGGGAACCTGCAGATTGGTTCCAGCCTCAGCTGTGCCACAGTCTAGCTGCCTGTGTGGCACATATGTGCTTATTAAATGTGAGTTGCTCTTTCTTTCACTCAAAATCACTCAACATAAACAACTCTGTATTCTGTGTGTGCCTGATACCAGCCTTGGAGTTATTTTTTCTGTGATGTGACAGCTAGTACTAGAGGCAGTTTGAAATCTGTGTCAGTCACTGCTCTAGGGAGATGACCAGTTGACTACTGTGGCATGACTCCTGGGTATGCTGAGAATGTGGTACATTCCAGGGATGAGAGCAATGCTAATTGGTTAGGGATTATTATGAGGAAGGCCTTGAAGGAGCCAAGAGATGTGTTTGTAGACTGTGAGGCACACCTAATATGAACCTGCTACACTTCATGCACTCTAGTGACCTGGAAATGGAACTCCCCTCAGGGGCTGTGGCCACGGGATGGAGGAGGGGGCTTCTTGGCTTGCCTTGGTGGATAATTAAAATGAACTCTGATCTTTGGGGGCTCATTTTTGTCTTCCTTCTGTAAGGGCTTCAGGCTTTCCCAGTGCATCAAGAGTGATTTTGGGGGGGCTGGTTTGCCAGACTTTGGGATAAGTGCAAATGGCTTGAGTAACAGCAGGGGAAGGAGAGGGATGTAGTTTATAACAAGGCCAGGAAAGTAAGGTCAGAGGACCTTTTTGTCAAAGGCACGTTTTTTGCTGCTGCTGCTACCAAGTTGTAAAATACTTGGCAAAATCAGACAGGTTGATCATGACTTCTTAGCTGCTTTCCAGTCAGAGTTTCATGGCTGAATGTGTGTGTGTATACTTCGTGTGGTACAAGTGAGCATGTGCAGGCGGGCAGGCATAAGCATTACATTTTAAAAAATATTTCCCCACTTCTCACTCTTGTCTCCAAGTTAGCTTTGTTTCTTCCTTGCTTGTTTATGGAAGTGCAGAGCTGAACTCTGCTTTCTGTCATTCTCACTCCTTCCTCTGCTAAATCACTAGCTCTTTTTGCCTCTCTCCCCTCCCCAACTCAGGGTTAAATTTTTGTGGTTAAAACCATTCAAAACATAGATGAGATTTGTTTCCAGGCCCTGAGCGAGCTGGTAATTCTGGGCCCAGGAACCCTCTGGTTTGACTGGCCAAGGGAACTTGAAATTTGGAGCCACTGGCATTTGACCCTTTTTGTACCTGGGAGCCAGACAGAGTATGATTTGATGTGTTCTGTTCGGCCCTGAAGGCCTCTGAAGAAAACTGCCTGTGAGATGAAGCTTATAATCAACCAAGTTACTGTTTGACAGAGGCAGGTTGGGTTTTCTGGTGAGATGACTTTTTTCCCCCCAAGTTATTTCTTGCGCTTTGCCCTCAGATATGAAGGGTGAGGTTGTTTGTAAACTGCCCTGGGTTCCAGCTGTGTGTGTGGTAGAGTAAATAGTTTTGAGGGTAGGGCTGGGCGAGGGAGTAGGAAAGGGGGAAGGGAGAAGGAAGTAAAAGCGTTAGCTGAGAAGTGGAATGGGGAAGTTTACATCTGACCAAAGGGGAGAGGGCCCTGTCAGTGAATCCTTCTTACTAAGAATGGTGGGATCTGTGTTTGTGAGCATGTATGTATATGCATATGTGTGCGCACATGCACGCATCTGTCTGTCAAATGCAGACACATGGGCACTCTAGGTGGCGGCTGCCTTGAGCCTAGCCACTGACAGGCTGTACACAGGACACCAGCCTGCCTCTGAGGAATGAAGTCTCTTTCTAGTCAACCTTTTTCTTTGGGGGTCTATAATTCACTATCCACCACACGGTGGAGGATAGGGTTTGGGGGCAGAATATGGGCTCCTTTGCTAGTATGAGAACTTACAGAGACCTCAGGAAATCACCTGGTTTAGTCCCCTGCCTTCAGGCAGTTGAGGGTGTCTGAACCGGCAGTGACAAAGGACTGTCTCTTTTCATGTTTAAATTGTATAGGAGCATAGACTGTACATTCTCTGGCTGCTGCATTTTGGCCTTGAGGAAAAAAGTTCAGATCTTGAGGCACATCTGGACCTGCATTTTCATAACAGGGTCCTGCTTGCAGCAGGTGTGCAGGAATGAGTGAGAGGTGATTTATAACCCCCCCGTGGCACAGCCCTGGGTCGGCCAGATGGCTTGAGAAATCTGGTCAGGCGTGTGGGCGCCCCTTGATGAAAAACATGCAGTGTTAGTAGTGTCAGTGGACATCTTTTTATTTTTGGATTTCGCTTTTCCATGTTTAGATTTCTCAAAGGAGGGTCCTGTGATTTTTCAGTGAACAGACAGTAGGTTAACTACATAAAATGAGAAAAAGTGGTCCATACAGGTGCTCATTAGCTCTGTGTTGCTAGAAGCGTTTCCAGAGAAGCTGGGTAGCCATCTCTCAGAGCTGCTGTCACAGAGTGAATTCCTGCCCAGGATGGGAAATAGGGCTAGATTATCACTAAGCCTCTTGCAGCTCTGAGATTCTGAAATTCTATAACTCTTGTGTCTGTCTGGAAGATTCTAGTACACACATAGAAAAAGAGAGGATAGAAGATTACCAGTAGATAGCTGTATTTTAAATGTATCTATTGTATCGATAGTAAATGTATTTGAATTTAGAAGCAGAGTATACATTGTACAGTGCTTAAAAAAAGAATTTCCTTGCAAGTAGAGATTATCATACTAAGTGAAGTAAGTTAGAAAGAGAAAGACAAATACCATATGATATCACTTATGTATGTGGACTCTAAAATGTGACACAAACGAACCTATCCACAAAACAGAAACAGACTCAGAGACACAGAGAAAAGACTTGCGGTTGCCATGGGGGATGGGGTTAGGGAAGGAATGGAGTGGGAGGCCGGGGTTAGCAGATGTAAGCTATTATATATAGAATGGATAAACAACAAGGTCCTACTGTATAGCACAGGGAACTGTATCCAATACCCTGGAATTAATCATAATGGAAAAGAATGTATAGATAACTGAATCACTTTGCTGTACAGCAGAAATTAACACAACATTGTAAATCAGCTATACTTTAATCAAGAGTATTCTAGTTAAAAAAAAAAGAGGAATTTCCTAATGTATTCTTAGGATGAGGTATTTAGGAAATGTGAGCTTTAAGCACATGAACCATTCTCCATCCTTTCTGCCCACACTCTGTCCAGCTTGTGTGATGAACACATAGCCAACAGCTTGGCTAGGAATGTCAGGACACTGTAGCAGACTGACACTGACAACCTGTGAACTGTCCAACTACTGAAAGGCTATTGTGGTATTTAGTCAAATTCAACTTTCTGATAAAGCTTGGGGAAAAGACCAAGTGCACTGTGTTCTGAAAGTGGCTTCCTAGCTTTCTCTTTTAACTGTGTGACCAGATCACTACTGGGGTCAAGGTCTCTTGTGGCATGAATGATTGTGTGACTCTTGACCCCTGAAGTAGGAAGGCGTTTACTGCTGTGATCAGTGCTTATGCCTCACTGTGCTGTGTCTAGCAGATATCGTATCAAGGCATTATCAAACCCTGTTGGACTGACCCTCCTGGGTGCTTCTGATGTACAGAGGAGTCATTGAATTGGATGAACTGAAAAAAGCTTTGTAGCACTGCTTAATAATTGTCCCACTTCTAGCCTATTCAGACTCTACCTCTTTTTCAAGTCCCTTCTTGACTCTTCCTTCATGAAATTTTTCTAGTAATTTCTGCATTCATAGGACTAATTGTACATATCAGTCATTTAACACATAATTACATGACATTTTTAATATTTTGTAATTCTGTGGATATTACAGTTTGAGTTCTTTCAGGGTCAGGGACTATCCTCTGCATGTGTGTGGCCCCCACAGTGCCTTCTACTAGGCCTTACTTAGAGTATGTAATCAATAAATGTAGCTGAATTGATACATTCTGGATGCACTTAAGATGTAGCAGTCTTGACTCACAGAATCATAGAATGATAGATCTGAAGGGGGCCTTGGAGACCATCCCCATCCTTTTGCGGGTGACAAAACCAGGTCTACAGAAATAGATTTCAACAAGGTCAGTCGGCCAGCCAGTGCCTTTATACAACACTACCTTTCATCTCATTGTTACCTTTTGAATACGGAATCCTGAAGACATGCAGAATACTAAAGCTGTGCATAGTGCCAAATGCTGGACTGGCATATTCTGGAGTCTTGCTAGCTAGTGTTTGTGTTGCTTTAGTGGATTCTAGGTTACCTTGGCCTCCTTAACTCATGCTCCTAGTGGCTCAGATGGTAAAGCGTCTGCCCGCAATGCTGGAGACCCAGGTTCGATCCTTGGGTTGGGAAGATCCCCTGGAGAAGGAAATGGCAACCCACTCCAGTATTCTTGCCTGGAGAATCCCATGGGCATAGGACCCTGGTAGCATACAGTCCATGGGGTCGCAAAGAGTTGGACACAACTGAGCGATTTCACTCACTAGAAAACGAAGGCATGTTTGTGGAAAACTGACTGTATTCTAGCATGGCATTCTGGTAGCCTTACAGGAACAAGGAACCTCTTCCTTTAAGTGTGAACTTAGAGAGTAAGCTTTTGAGTTACAAGGGATCATCACCCCTGTTGCTGCTCCTAGTCCCTGCTTCCAAGATGAGGACAGCTCTGAGAAAAATTAGGTAATGTGTGCTCCTTACCATGTTACTCTGTGGGTGATGGCAATGAAAGGGGCACTGTGTCCCCATGGTCAGACAGAAGGGAAGAGGCAGTCTGATAACAAAGTTACCGGGTTTGAGGAGACACAGGGCTAGGTAGACCAAGGCCAAACTCTGACATGGAGGGATATCCCTGTCTATAGTGACAAAGTCCAGGTCTCTGAATTCCTTAGGTGAGATTAAGAAGAAGAAAAAGTGACTTTATCATGATCTCCAATCAAGAGAGTATTCTCTGAAGAATTGCCCTGTGGAGGTTCAGTCTTGTGCTTATCTAGCCCTATTCTGTGACTCTGCCAACCAAAGACAGTTTTAGAAAGGCATAGTTGCCTCTTTTATATCAATCTGTTACAGTACTTAGCTAAACTCAACTTCCTGATAAAGCATGTCCCCTGGAGAAGGATTGGGCTATGTCTCCTGAACAATGTATTTCTCTTTATCAATTTTTTACGCTTCTGTCATTCAGAATTCATCTGTGTATTTTCAGCCTTTACTACCTTTTGTGGTGATGAGGTTCACACTGCCAGTCTCCACTGAACGTATCTCCCATCTTTTGAGAATGTCTTAGTTGAGTATAGTGATCGTCTGCTTTGGGAAAAGTGAACACAAAGGACAGGAGTGTCCCTAGCATGCTGACAACAGTTGAGATGCTTATTGAGGGAAAGAAGTCTTAAATCTTCCTCCTCAGAGATGCCAGAGCTGGTATTGTGTTTAACAACAAAAAAGACACTTTATGCCTCCTCTTGCGGTAGCAAGAGGCTAATGAATTCACGGTAATGAGGAAAATGTGTCTGGAATGGAGCAAGGAAGAGGCAAGAAAGAACCTATGATGATGATTAGATAAGGCCAGTTAAAGGAGGGCCTCAGAATGCTGGCCTGAGGAGGTGGGGGCTTAATATAATAGGTAGCAGGGAACTGTTCTAAGTTCTTGATCAGGAAGATATTATAGTTGAAATTTGTTACTTGTTATTTTTGAAATTGGTTATATTTGTTATAATTGAAATGTGAAATGTATTGTTACAATAGAAATTTGGGAACTACTTAACAGGTTTGCCTCTATAGAGATTTTCGCCTTCCTCAGTGAGAGGATGGCTCATTGCCTCAGAATTGAAAATGTCCTTGTTTGTTTAATTTTCCCTTTGCTGCTGGAGCAAAACAGGGTTATGCATTTTTAAAACTCTGACCTTCACATAGCAGTAAATCTTGAAGCTGATATTAAATTATGTTTTAGTGTCCAAGGAAACTTTGTTCCTCATGCAAACTCTGAATGTCATCAGCAAGAATGTTGAACTGGTCCTGTGGGTGGTTCTACATGTTTATGTGCTCAAGAGATAGGACGTATGTATAAGGACAGATGGCAGCCCCTGTAAGGGAGGACTTAGAGCAAAGGCTTATTTCTGTTATGTGGGCTCAAGGGCCATTGTGGAGCTCTAATCCTTGGCCCTTTCTGCTGTGCCAAGCTTCCCTAAAGACACCCTTAATGACTGCTATGGGAGCAGTTTCAAGCAGCCCCCAGATTCCCAAGAGAACTCTTCTCTGACCACTTACAGTCCTTAGAGTCTGACTCACCATCCGTACACTTGATTATTGGTCTTATCTTATTTAGCTGTTTCATATGTTAGTTATGTTTCTCCAACAAAATTAAGTTCCATTTCTCTTGTTCTTCATTTGTTAGACCCATAAATACTTGGCTGATTGTGCTGATAAAAGAACAACAGCAAAAAGCATAGCAAGAAAGCTATTAGGGAGACAGAACCAGAGTACAGAACACTAGTGCACACTGCCGGGCTGTGAGGCAGCCCTGTCGTGGGATCTGTCTGGTTTCTTACCACTTCCACTCATGAATCTCTTTTGAAGTTTTTTGTGTGAATTGAAGTCTATGTCATTATGATTGTCCTTCCAATGAACTCTCGTGTGCTAGAGATGGGGGATGGGATATGGCACACCAGCCCAGCCTGGTACTGCTGGTTACTGCTGGTCAGTACCATCATGTGGCCCATGAGACATGTGGGAGTCCTGTCATGTAGTCCAGCTGTGGAAGCCTGAAGCTGATCAAGAGGTTGAAAGAAGATGGCTTAAAGTGATGATGTCTCTGCAGGTGGCAGAAATGGAGATTTGGTGGGGACATGGTTGCATTTATAAAATTCACAAGGGAGAAAAGTCACTTCTAACTGCCTGGTATTCTGAAGACAAAGGAGAGTTCTGTTTCAAGTAGTGTATGGATATCATTATTCATATCAATATAGATAGAAAGTACACAGGGTTTCAAAGACAGTTTATATTTGTGGATGATAGATCCAGTCTTTCTCTAGGACAAATTAGTGATGTTTGAGGATACTCCCGACTTTTGAGGTTGATACTGGGAATTACCACCAAATCTTTGCATAGCTTATTCTTATTTAAGAGAGATCACTAGCTTACTGCAATTATGAGGCTAACCCAGGTGGGTATTAAAGGCAGACAGATGGGTTGTAGTTTGCAGCAGTCTTAGCCTCTGGCTTTCTTATTTCCTCTTATTCTGATTAGAAAGGCCTGCTGGTCCCACATCTGCCTTCCCAGCCACACCCACTCACTAGTGACAACTGGCTGCCAGTAGCCTTGTCTCTGAAGAACAATACAATGGGCCTGTTGTGTACTTGTTGACACAGAGTGGATTGTTTTAGCAGGTGCAGAAGATATTCTGTGTGGAGATTACAGAGACCTTTATCCTTGATGGTGAAGCGTAATTCAAATCTAAGTTGTCCTTTGTCCAGTCAACAAGCAGGTGTTGAAATGAGACTTTAGTTAAGCTCGGTCCTTCAGGGTATGGGGGCATCATTAATGTGTGCGTTTGTGTTCTACTCTCTTTGTATCTTTTCCCTCAAATAAAGCAGTTTTAAACTCCCTTTGGTGGCCAATCAGATGGCTCTGATTTTTCTAAGGCTTTTCATTGGCAATGATACACCCAGGGCAGTCTGAATTCTGGAGATGTCACTTCTTTGTTTTCAAGAGTGATTTTAGGGATGGGCAGTGATGAGGAAGATGGCTGTTTTCTGCCAGTGTGGTAATTTCATTTGGCTTGTCTCAGAGGTGGAGCCTTGTGTTTCTCCTGTGTCCTTTTGGGTCCCTGATGAGTGCAGGTGACTTTTCTGAATTCACCTCTTGATTATCTGTACCAGTGAAGGGGAGCAGTGGAAAAGAGGGTAATCCACAAGCTCGTGCTATGCAAGGACCTTCATTACCCTGAACTCAGTTAGCTAGACCCTACCCTGGGATTTTAGGAGAAGGAAGAAAATCATACAAAAGCAAGCTGAGAGCAAGGATTTTGTTAAAAAACAAATGAGCAGGCAAGCAAACAGAAAGCCACAGAAATCATTTGCAAATTCACTCCGTATGTTCACCTTCATGGCAAATTGCTCAGCCGAGCAGTACGGTTGGTTCCCACCCGCCATGCAGTTGAGTGTGTGGCAGGGAGGCAGGAGAAGGATCTCATGGGGATTGTTCCAAACGTGCAGCGTAGGTACAGCCTGGGGTTAAAGGTCTACTCCACGTGGACAGCAGCGTGCTTAATCCCCATGCTGATGAGGTAAGCCTTTTTCCTTAGCTTACTCTCTTCACTCTCCCTCTGGTCCTTGTTCATCTACTTATAGTCAGCTTCCGAGACAAGATTTCTGTGTTGAAGGAGGAAATATGCATCAGGAGAAGGAGAATGAAAATAGGTCAGTGATAACTCTCATCACGTATTCCCATTTATTTGGTTTGATATTCAGTTCAACTGGACAAGTATTTGTTGATAGCTTCTTGGTTCCCATACTTGTATTAGGCTCAGGGAGATAGAGATCCATGATGATAATGCTAATAGCTGACATTTACTTAGCATTTACTATGTGTCAAGGGCAGTTCTAAGCATTTTATTTAGATTCATGCATTTGAGCCACACAATCACCCTATGAAATACTACTATTATCATCTTCATTTCATAGGTAAGGAGACAGAAGTTAACTCAGTTACCCCAACATGAGCTGGTAGAGCCAGAATTCAAACCCAAGCGTTCCCACTCCTAAAAGGCAAAGTTCTTGCTCTTCGGAAGTTTAACTGGGGGAGTTGAAGTCAACGTAGTGAAAAACAGTGCAGTTTAGGATAGGCCTTTGGAAGAAGCAAGACCTCACTAAATCCCAGATTCTTCAGCTATCACAGATGTAGTGTGAGAAGTGGATGCTACAGTGCGTCTGAAGAGCCAAGTGCGTATGGTGTGTGCTCAATAAATTGTGGTTGTAATGGTGACAATGATGGCATTGATGGCTTTAGATCTGAAAGGCCAGTAGAGGTGGGATATCCAGAGACAGGGAGGAATGGCCTTCCAGGTGAGTTAAGGGGAAAGAGGGGAAGAAATATGATATTGAGAAGGGGTGCTAAAGAGATACAGTTTTCTTATTCACTTGCTTGTGGTCACTGGTCACCTACTGGCTGAGCTAGTTGAGGAAGGAAGAAGAGTGAGTGGATGTTGCAGAGTCAGGCAGCATCTCTGAAGCTTTTCAGTGGCCTTTGAACACACTGGACATACCATCTGTTTGACACTGGGACTCTGCTTCATGGTTGGTCCTTATCTTTTCTTCCCCCTCCTTGGGCTCAGGCCCAATGTCAGATGAGTGAGTGCAAAAAACTCTAGACATTCCCAGAGTGAGAGCAACCTGTGGTGCTTACAATCCAGACTCAGTGATGTTCCGGACCTTAACAGGTATGAGCCTTTGCTGAAGTCCATAGGAAATGTGGCTGCCAGCAGGCTGATGGAAGGGACTGGGCTTGGGGGTATTGGAGGTCCCTTAGACTATCTCCTGTATATTACAGGTAGCATCAATCAGTGATGTATTTGTTGAGCTCCTAGTATGTGCAGAACCATATGTTAGGAGGTTTTGGTAATTTGAGAAAAGTAAAAAATATGTCCCTGCCCTTGAAGTACTGTGATTTTGTTGTGGAGACCAGAGTGACACACTGGTAATAATTCGAGGTCAGTATTGGAATAACTAAGTGTTCAATTGTCTGCTTTCTTCAGATGCCGCTACCTGGCTGTTCAGCTGTCTCCTGCCATCCCTGTGTTTGCTGCCATGCTATTCCTTTTCTCCATGGCTACCCTGCTGAGGACCAGCTTCAGTGATCCTGGAGTGATCCCTCGGGCCCTACCAGATGAAGCAGCTTTCATAGAAATGGAGATAGGTGGGTTTTCTGACCAGCTGGCAAGATGCTGTACAGTGAGTGGCTTTGATTGGTAAGGGAGTGGAATCGTAATTATAGTTGCAGATTAATACTCACTTCCAGCCTTTTCCCCTAGAGATCCTGAATCTGAGATTGTTACCACTCAGTAAAGAATGTGAACTTCATTCTTCCCTCTTTGGGGTTGCATTTCAGGAAGGATCTCTTACCAAGGTCCTGCTCCACTGTTTCCAAGAGGATTTTTTTTAAATTAAGAAAATAAAAACTTTTGGGGGGTCATCAATTCATTTGATTTTTTTGAATGAAAACTATAAACCTTCTCTTCATAAAAATATTCTTAAATACATCACACACATACAATTTTTTATTTATTTTTATTTATTTATTTGGCTGCACTGGGTCTTAGTTGTGGCACATGGGATTTTTGTTGGGACGTGCAAGATCTTTTTAGTTTTTGGCATGTGGGATATAGTTCCCTGACCAGGAATTGAACCTGGGCCCCCTGCATTGGGAGCTCAGAGTCTTAACTGCTGGACCACAAGGGAAGTCCCTGGATATAATTTCAGGACTTCATAGATCTTTTGAAGCACTCGCATGGGTTTCTAACTAAGAATTCCTGCTTTAGGGAAACACAGGATGAAAGGGGACACTTATGGTGCCAGGAACCATTGAGAATTCTAGGAATGGTAAAGGAAGTAGTTACAAGCTCATCACAGTGCAGTCTGCAGCTCAGGGTAGGGCTCTTTGGGACAGAGATGAAGTGCTGTACTAACCAGGAGCCAGCCAGGGTGCCTTCATGAATTGAAGCAGAACATTCCAGAACTCGAGGAGGGGATATCCTAGGAGCTCACACTGCAAAAGAAGGCTCTGATGCCAGTACTCAGAGAGACTGGGAGCCCACCAGATCCAATAGCAGTCGGTGCCTGCCTAAGTTGTTCTCAAGTCTGATACTCAAGTAGCTAGAGTCAGTATCCAAGTCACGTAGAGTAGAAGAAAGGGACCCAGGACTTGTAAGACTAAAAGTCTTGCCAATGGAGCACTGATCTGTGGTTAGCTTTTAGTTCCTTCAGGTGGTTTGTTGTTATTGTTGCTTGTTTATTGGGATTTTATTAATAATAATATTATTTTATTTAATTAGATACAAACATGTTAGAGTTCTAATAGGTATTATATTGCATTTATATCTTATTTTTGAGAGAATTTATATTTGTATAAATATTATGTGCCTCTCCAAGAGGATAGTATATTTTTCTGTGTTTTCAGACTGAATTTTGTACCCTTTGATACAATTATTATCATTTTGAATATAATTTCTGTACTTCTCATCCTGAGTTTATTCCTAACGTTTATATGTGTGCTCTTGTCAAGGAAATGTTTTCTCCCAGTTCTAGTTGGTTTCTTTTTCCCCCCAGTTTTATTGAGATATAATTGACATGTGACATTGTGTAAGTTTAAGATGTACAATGTTTTGATTTGATATTCTTGCTTTGAAAGCTTCCAGCTTTTGTATTTCTTTTGTTTATTTAACTGTGTTTATCTTGCTTCTTAGTGGATTTCTTTTTGAAAAATTTCAGCCTGTTTTAGTTGTGCTAAGGGGACATAGGTCTGTGCACATCTGAGCTCAGACTACTTAGGGATGCACTGAGGGTGGGAGTTGTGGGAAGAAAACAGAGGTGGGGCTTGTTGGCACAGCTGGAGTTGGGGAAGACCTGGGCTAGTTAGCAGCAAGATAGAAAGGGACAGTTGTGAGTGTAGTCTTTGCTCTCTCGGGGTTATTATTCTTTTATCATCCTCTTTCCATTCACATATGGAGAAGCTGAAGGTCAAGGCAGTGCTTTGACGTGATCTTGCCTCTCACAGCAGACAGGTTAGCAAGGTTAGCTCTGTTTTGCCAGATTGCTGGGCCCGGGGCCCAGTCTTGAGCTGTCAGGTTGTTACCTCTGAATTTAGCATGTTTCTCTCAATAGTAGAGTGTATTCTTGAATTCATACATATGTTTATGTTAACAAGTTTTTGTCAACTTACATTTGGCCCTGTACTAGGTATGCTGTGGGTGAGGGCTGGGTAGGGGAGAGAAGAAGACGTGTGGTTCCCTTGCATTGTAGCCTGCCTCATGGTGAGGGTGAGCCATGAACTCTGTCTCCCAGGTGCCTTCATGCAAAGCACATGCAGAAGAATGTTAAGGTGACATGCTGGTACTTAGATCATCCTCTAATGAATAGCTCTCCCCATTCTTTTAAGACTTATGTCACACTGTTATTGTTTGATTTCACAGCATCCGCCCCACTCTGCAAAAAAAGGAAAAAAGTTCCATATGGCAGATATTTTAAAAATCAAAGTGAATTGAAAAAAATCTGTTTTTAGAATTATCTTGCACAGCAAGGGTGCAATGAGACAGGCACTCTCACATGCTACAGATGGGCAGGCATTATATTGACACAATCTGTCTGGGAGGCAGTTTGGCAATAAGTGACATGGGCTTTAGGGTTCTTACCCTTTGACTCAGTCATTTCACTTCTCTCAGGATTAGCTAAAGGAAATAATCTGGGATGTATACAAATAATCGTAGAAGGATTTTTAATGCATCATTTTTTTCTTTTTCCTAGCTATTTTAATGACAGCAACTTAATATATTACTGCTCAGACTTCAACACGTTTTCTTTTTTTTCTTTATGATTTAGCAATAAATTTTAACACATAAACATATTCTTGAGGAAAAGGAGGAGATTGTGATTAGGGTGGAGATCAAAGGGAACAAGCTTTGTCTTTAATGTTTTAAGTTTTTGCATACAACATCATTTAGATAGCAAAATTCCAGAGACAGCTTAAATGCCCAATAACATGGATTGGTTAAAATAATTGCAGTACATGCATATGATACAATATAGATAATGATGTTTTCAGGAAAAAACAATTAACAACTGTGGGAAAATGCCCATTGTATAATGTTAAGTGAAAAATACAAGGTATAAAATTGTATCTATAATATAATCTCAAATTTAAAAAATTATGAATGTTTATCTGTTGAACAGAGGGAAATACACCAAAATGCATAAATATCCCTGAGTTGAGAGATTGTCAGTGACTTTTCTTATCTCCTATTCGTATTTTCTGTCTTTTAGAATTTTTTTGCAGTAAGCATGTATCACTTATTTTTAAATAATTGTTTTTCTGATTCTAAATATTGCCAGTTTTTTCATGCATATATTTACTTTTGCAAGATAAAATCCTTTATACCTGTTTCTTTTTAGCATACATTTTCATTTTTCAGTATGTTGTGAACATTTTCCTATGTCATTTAAAATGCAAACATCATTTAAAATGGCTACATAATATTTCACCCCATGTGTGTATCATAATTTACTAAACCAATCTCCTACTCTGATATTGAGGTTATTTTCAGTCTTTCACTATTAAAAGGGACTTCTGTGACAAATATCCTGTGTTAACATCTTTTGTACATCTCTTTGTAATTTGGGAAGTTCCTAGAAGTCGAATTGCTGGGTCAAAAGTATACACATTTAAAAATTTGGTAGTCCCTGCCATATTGCTTACTAGTACCTCTTCCCCATCCTTGCCAACACTGAGTATTTTTCTTTCTAATATTTGTTAATATAGAAAGTGGAAATGGTAACTTTGTGTTAATTTTTTATTTCTTTGGTTATAGATAAAGTTGGATGTTTTCATATATTTTTTTGCCATTTTTATTTCTTCTTATATGAATATTTTTCTTTGTTATCAGCCAAAAAGCTTGAAGAAACACTTTTTTACATGTAAACAAAATAATTGCATGGCACTCAGTGGAGTTTTGGGAAGATACTCTTGTGATGTTGAGAGTCTAGTCTGGATGGAGATGACAGTGGGCAACCTTTGATTATTCTCATTGCTCTTGGAGAGGTGGTATTAACTGTCTTTACTGTTCTACAGAAGCTACCAATGGTGCGGTGCCCCAAGGCCAGCGACCACCCCCTCGTATTAAGAATTTCCAGATAAACAACCAGATTGTGAAACTGAAATACTGTTATACATGCAAGATCTTCCGGCCTCCCCGGGCCTCTCATTGCAGCATCTGTGACAACTGTGTGGGTGAGTAAAACCAAAGGGGTTTTGCCTGGGGGAAAGGCTGAGTTGCGGAGGATCAGAGTGATTTTTCTCAGGAAAAAAAATCAGTGGGGACGGGAAGATAGATTTAGATAGAAAATGAGCTAGATTTAGTTAAGAAACTTTAGATAGGAAACAAGCTTCTGAACAGTTGTAAATCAACTGTACTTTTGTAGATCAGATCATAATTTAAATATCCTCTAGTCTAAAAATTTAAAAAAAAACCTCTTGTAAATGAAGAGATAAACTTTACCTGTTTTTCAAATCTGAATTTTCCTCTGCTGAATCTGTTTCAAGTGGAACCCACCTTACAAAGG
This sequence comes from Oryx dammah, assembly GCF_014754425.2. Lineage (NCBI taxonomy): Eukaryota > Metazoa > Chordata > Mammalia > Artiodactyla > Bovidae > Oryx > Oryx dammah. Next base: position 26,182,183 of record NW_024070207.1, read on the forward strand.
GGGAGGAGAATCCTAGTCCACTGGAGGGCAGCATCGAGGAAGGAAGGGCTAAATAAAAAGTGTTCCCAAGAAGAAAAAAGTTGCTAGCACTTATTGAATTTCTCGTATATATTAGGCACTGTGCTAAGTGCTTTCCCTTTCTCTCATTTAAGACTTATAAAAACACCATAAGATAGATATTATCCCCATTTTACAGATGAGGAAATAGGTTCGTATGAAGCTGGAAAGGGTCTAATTCCAAAATCCTCATTTGTTCTTTCTCTGCTTCTGCCTCAAGTGTGGCAGGTGTATGTGTGCATAATACAGGGGTCTGTGCTTCTATTTGCATATATATGTGACTTAGTTGTAGTCACTGCCTAGTGTATGCTGAGCCCTGGAAATGATCAAAAACAGACAGTAAATATGTCTGTTGAAAGGCAGATGTGTGCAGTTCCTTATATTATCAATAGGCATTCTTCAGCATTCTTCGTATATGCCATGGAGTATGCCTGAGTACCTTGCTTTCCTCTTATTAGCCAATTCTCTTTAGTTTAAGGGTGGGAAGATGTATCTTACTTTAAATAGTAAAAGCTATATGTAGATAGGATTTTTATAAATTGAAACATTTTAAGTGAATCAGGAAACTTGATATTTCTAGAAAGTCTGATGTGACGGTTTTCAGAAAGAATTTCCTCTCCTTATTAATATTCTTAAACATAAAGAACTCAATGCAAGTTGATTTTTTTAAGAAGAAGCCCTAATATTTCAGTAGAAATATGGACAGCAGATAAAACAGGAAATGCATTTACTTAGTTAACATGAAAAAAAAAATGTTCATCTCTACTCAACATCAAAGAGAAAAATTAAAACAAGATCTTTTTAAATCTAGAAATTCAGCAAGGAAAACTTGATAATGCTTTGTCCTACACTAGTGAGAGTATAAATTGGAACAAACTTTTTGGAAGGCAACCTAGTAAGATTCATGCCTTTAGAACATGTATACTCTTTGATGCCACTAACTTGCTTTCTAGGGATCTATCCCAAGAAAGTAATTAGGGATATGGTAAAAGATTTAGGTATGGACATATTTACCTCCAGATTATTATAATAATGAAAAATTGGAAAGAATTGTATTGTTCACAAGTAGATAGATGGTCAAATAAATTGTGGGACATTCATGCAGTAGACTTCTGTCTATGGGAAAAGTGGAATGAAATAAAATAGAAGATAGGCTACATTTATAGTGTGATCTCAGTTACCCATTGAAAAAAATATAAGTATATATAAAGAATTACACATGGAAGTTCTCCAGAATGCTTATTGTCTATTATCTATAGGTTGTGGGGTTATAAGGGATTTTGTTTCCTTCATGAGAAAAAAAATTATTTTCAAGTTTTCTACAATGAGCATGTACTAGTTGTATTATTAGAAAAAAGTGTGATTTTAATATAATAAAAATATATCTGTATAAATATATATTTTCCAATGTTTTTTATATGGCAGGTTTGTTTAAAGTAAGGCTATCTTCATTCCTTTTTCTGAAAAGATATTGTAGCCCTTTAACTAGGAGATGTACCATTCTTAACACTTATTTTTTTGACTGGTACACAGCTCATTGTGCTTTAAAAATGATGTATTTTATTCTTTGTGGGTTTTTTTTGATTCATTAAAATAATATACATTCATTGTAGAAAAGATAGAAAGTACAGGTGTAAATAAAACTTAATCCCAAACTCATTCTCCATTTTGTTGTATTTCCTTCTAGTCTTTCTCTTGTTTGTAAAACTCTATCTACATGATAGAGTTTTTAGTCCTGCCTTTGTCACTTAATGTTATCTCCTGAGCATTTTTCTACATCTTTAATAAATGTTTTTTGAATATATTATTGTTATTATTTTGGCCTCACTGCATGGCCTGTGGGATCTTAGTTCCCCGACTAGGGACTGAACCCACATCCCTGCATTGGAAGGCAATGTCTTTACCACTGGACCACCAGGGAAGTCCCAGAATATGTTATTTTAATGACTGCATAATCCATCATATGGCTATATTCTAGTTTATTTAGGTAATCTGCTATCAGTCTATATTATTCACAATCCTATTTCATTCATTATTATAACACATTAATCAAAATTAATAAGTTTAGGAATGTGGTGAAATTGGAACCTTCATACTTTTCTGGTGGGAATTGTAAAATGGTGCTGGCACTGTGAAGAATACTTTGGCAGTTCTTCAAAAAATTAAAATTATTTGGCTCAGCAATTCCACTCCTGGATATATACCTGTATTAGTGTGCTTGGGCTGCCGTAACAGAATACCACAGACTCAGTAACTTAAATAACAGAAATTAATTCTGTCATGGTGCTGGGTGTTAGTGGTCCAAAATCACAGAGCCAACTGGGTGGATTTCTAGTGAGGATTGCAGGTGGCCACCTTCTGGCTGTGTCCTCACCTGGCCTTTTCTCTGTGCTCGCATACTTCCAGTTGTATTGGATTAGGGCCCCACCCTTATGATCTCATTTAACTTTAGTTATCTCCTTAGAGGCCATATCTCCAAATACAGTCACATTGGGGCTTAGGGCTTCAACATATGAATTTTAGGGAGGCAGGGGAATGACACAGTTCTGTCCATAACAATACCAAAAGGAACTGAAAAACAGAAACTCAAACATATTTGTACATCAGTGTTCACAATAGCCAAAAGATGGAGGCAATCCAAGTGTCCCTCAACAAATAAACAGATAAGCAAAAATGTGGTACAGCCATACAATGGAATATTTTTCAGTCATAAGGAGGAATGAAGTGCTGATACATGCTACAACATGGTTGAGTCTTGAAAACATGCTGGGTAAGAAAAGTCAGATGCAAAAGGCCATATATTGTATGATTCCACTGAAGTGAAATATCTAGAATAAGCAAATTCATAGAGATAGAAAGAAGATTAGAGGTTACCAGGGGCGGGGAGAAGGGGAAAATGGAAAGTTACTACTTAATGAGTACAGAGTTTCTGTTTAGGGGTGATGGAAATTTTTGGAAATAAGTATTTGTGATGGTTGTACAACACTGTGAATGTAACTAATGCCAGTGAATTTTACACTTAAAATTGGTTAAAATGGCAAATTGTATGTTTTATATATTTTACCACAATAAAAAATTTAATGAAAACGTATTGACCCTAAATTTCTGTGCTCTTCTCTATTTCCTTATGAGAAATTACTGAAAATGGATTTATTCTGCCAAAGGGATGTGAACATTATTAAGGCTCTTGATACATATGCCCAAATTGCTTTCCAGAAAGGTTCTCTCAATTTGTAGTTCTACAAACAGTATATTATACATTTTACCCTGTTCTCACTAGCATTGAATATCATTTTATATATCCTTATTTTGATAGGCAAAAACTTTCTTATTGTTGTCCATGCATTGGAGAAGGAAATGGCAACCCACTCCAGTGTTCTTGCCTGGAGAATCCCAGGGACGGGGGAGCCTGGTGGGCTGCTGTCTATGGGGTCGCACAGAGTTGTACACAACTGATGCGACTTAGCAGCAGCAGCATTGCACTGGCTTATTAATGAATCAGAAGACTAAATATATGTTTATGTGGTATTATTAACTGTTTTGCTTTTTTACTATTTTCTTGAAGGAGTATTTGTATTTAATTATTGATTTATAAGGACTTTTAATACACTAAGTTACAAAATTCAAATATATTCCTGTTGGGTTTTCTTCCTCTTTAATTTTCCTGATAGTATTTTTAACATATAGGAAATATTTTTTAAAGTGTATGAAGTCAAATCATTTCTTTGTCATCTGTGTTTTTTTCCATTACTTTTATGCTTAGAAAGCCCTTCTCCATTCAGGAGACAAATGTTCACCTAGTATTTTTGGTTATTTTAAGGTTTCACTTTGTTTTTACATTTAACTCTTTAATCCATCTGGAATTACTTTTGATAAATAGTGTGAGGAAAAAAGATTGAAGCTTATTTTCAGTCAAGTAACCAATTGTTTATGGAATGATACTGCCTTTCACCACTGGTTTTGTAGCACTGCCTTTCCCAGACAGAAGATTTTTGTATATTCTATTTCTGGGTGATTTCCATTCCATTAAGCTATGCCACACCATTTAAGGTGTATAATTTTTTACTAACTGGAGTTTAAGAAAAACCACACTACTCATTTTTCAAAATTTCCTTGGCTATTTATACCGATTTATTCTTCCTGCACTTAGTAGACACACGTACTAAGACTTTTCTTGGGAAAAACAAGCTCTGTGCTGTTAACTGACGGTGAGACAGATCACTTAACCCCTCAGTATCCCAGTTTCCTTATCTGTAAAATGGAGAAAAGAATATCTTCTTTTGCCTAACTTCCAGGGTGATTGTGGGGATCGAAGGAGATGGCTGTGAAAACATTGCAAAAAGTAAAAACCAGTATTTTTTACAGTTGCAGTACACAAGGACCCTAAGGGTCTGGGAATTCTGTATGAAGTGGATGGTGGGGTTGTGCTTTGTCTTGGAGGCTTTGGTGCTGGACTCTCTCTTTCTCCCACAGAGCGCTTCGACCATCACTGCCCCTGGGTGGGGAATTGTGTTGGAAAGAGGAACTACCGCTACTTCTACCTCTTCATCCTGTCTCTCTCCCTCCTCACGATCTATGTCTTCGCCTTCAACATCGTCTATGTGGCTCTCAGTGAGTATACAGGGCAGTGTCTGTTGGTGGAAGAGTGGGTGGAGGGAGGAGACTTGAGGACAGCTTAGGGGAGTGGTTCTGTATCCTGGGGAGACTTTCCCATTGCAAAGGCACCTTAGGACCAGTTAGAAGTGAGCACTACTGTCTGCTACTGAGTAGAGCTCCAAACCTCAGGATTTACTGAGCATGTTGGCCTTCTCAGTGGCCCTCTGCTGGGGATTGGGACCATAATTACCAGTTTGTCCCTAGAATACCTGGCATGTCCCAGGTGATCCCAAAGGTTGGGGATGTATTTTTGGTGTATGTGTCCTCTCTTCTGCCTCATAAGACCTGCTTGGTGTCAGGTGGTAGAAGGGGTTATACCAGAGAAATGTCTTTTAGTGGCTCATGGTCTGCTTCGGAAGATAGAAGACACACACTTGTGCACGTCTGCACCTGCACACATCCCCCACATCCAACAGCCCAAGAACAGACAGGATGTGGAGTTAAAGGAGTGGTCTTCCTCAGGGTAGCTCCCTGGGAAGAGATGAGTTCTGAGCTGGATTTTGAACAGTGGAGAGATACAGATTGGTGAAGAGAGAGGATTTTTCTTGGATATTCCTGGTTTCTTTCACCTATGAATGCATTTCCCTGCTGCATGCCCGTAGCTGGAGGTTAGGGAGAAGGGAGGGGAGCCAGATGCTGGGCTTGTAGCTGACTCTCTAGTTGTGTTGGGTCCTGCATTGGAAAGGTGAACCCTTTAGTCAAGAGAGCACCAGTTTGCAGGTGAGTCCCTTACCTGAATGAGGGCTTATCTCTTGCCAGCTTGTAACAAGGATAGGGAGGGAAGAAAGTAGACACTAGAGTATGTGGGTATTTTTTACTGAAGTTACTAATCTTTCTTTCCACTCCTCCTCCCAATTTCACAGAATCCTTGAAAATTGGCTTCCTGGAGACATTGAAAGAAACTCCTGGAACATATCCTCCCCTGGCACTAGGTCCCTGTGCAGCCCTCTTAAACTACTTTTCAGTGTGCTTTCTGTCTGCAGTTCTCCACCATCTCATTTTTCCGATGTCAGAGAGTGCCAATGTCTAAAACTGAAAAATGTAGTCTTAGTGGTAGCAACCGGGATGGAAAATGGCTGGGGCTTAAAGGGAGGTCGTTTTTTCACCCTTGTCTCCGCTGCTTCCCTCCCAAGTCCTTCTGATCCCAGGCTCAGCTCGGCCTTCTCTAGTGGGCTGTACTTTGCTCTCAATAGACCTCTTGTGTCACTAGAAGTCCCACCTTCCTGTTACAGCTAAGGCTTATTTTGTACAGCAGTTACATTTCTGAGAAGGAGATTCAACTGGGATTTCTAGAAATCACATTCTGGTTTTTTTCCCACCATTTTTTTTTGTTTATAGAGTTTGTTTTCCGGTGGCAGAGATGACCATCATTGTTTTGCTTTGGACCCCTCCTAAATGTCCCTTTCAAAGAGCCAATGATGAATAAACAGAAAACGTCTAAATACACTAAATCTGTTAGAGAGCTCCTTGTAGTGTATAAACAGGAGTCTGTTACTTTTCCTGAGGGATACAGCCACTGAGTTTAGAATTCATCCATTGTTATAAATGGATATATATTTGTGAGGTATGTTCCAAAGGGTAAAGATGGTGTGATTGGTGCCATGAACATGGGCTGAGGCATTAAGTCCCCTGGTGTGGCTTCTTCAACATTCCTTAACAACACCTCACTGTTCTAGAAGTACTCATTTGCTTCTTCACGCTCTGGTCCGTCGTGGGACTGACTGGATTCCACACTTTCCTTGTGGCTCTGAACCAGACAACCAATGAAGATGTGAGTCAGCTTTTCCTCTCCTTATCACATATTCTTCTACCAAAAGCCTATTCTCTAATTACCTGCTAGGGAACTGTCTCCACGGTCTGGGAGGTTGAGGCAGGCAGAAGCCAGGTGTGAGAACTGGTTAAACCAGGTGTGTAGAAGAACAAGCAGACTGCTTTGTTTGGAGCTGAATGCCTATAGGGAATGAGGAAAAAGAGATTGAATGGTTGGGTGGGCACAAGGTCTTCAGATATTCATACGTCCTTCAAAGTTAACTAACTGGGTTTGGAATGGAGAGAGACAGTTGCATTGAATTACATCCTTGCTTTTAAAAAGTTACTGATTAATCCATATTTATTGTAGAAAATCAGAAACTACACATAAACAAAAAATAGCAAATAAGTCCCTGTAATTTTACCTCCTAGGCCTCACCATTGTTATGGTATGATCTATAGTCTCCTAGACTTGTCTAGACTTGTTCCCATGTTTGTTTATTTGAGTATATTATGGGTTTTTTTTTTCCAGTCTGGATTTCTTTTTTCTCTTTTTTTTAAAATAAATTTATTTATTTTAATTGGAGGCTAATTACTTTACAATATTGTGGTGGTTTTGCCATACATTGACATGAATATTATATATTTTTAACTGGAAATAATATATAACGCTCAGGTATCTACATTTTCAACTCTATTGTGAATATTTTTCCATGGCTATGCATATATTTCTGTTTTTTCTATTGTGGTAAAAGACATATAGCATAAAATGCACTATCTTAAACCATTTTTAAGTGTATAATTCATTGGCCTTAGTACACTGACATTGTTGTGCAACCATTGCCACCATCCATCTCTAGAACTTTTCCATCTTCCCATGCTCTATGTATTTCTTCAACATGTTTAATGTAAGCCTTGGCTTTTATCTTGCAGATCAAAGGCTCATGGACAGGGAAGAATCGTGTCCAGAATCCCTATAGCCATGGCAACATTGTGAAGAACTGCTGTGAAGTGCTGTGTGGCCCCTTGCCCCCCAGGTACTCAAAGAACTGGAAGGTTCTGGGACTCTTGGGACAAGCAGTTAGACCCAATCCTGTCACCTGGTCTGATGCGTTCTTCTGAACATGGCCTCTTGGTGTCAAAAGAGGGCTTCCAAGGGATTGTCCCTGGGTGCCATATCTACATGGACCGTAGACCACAGGCTGGTTGTTTTGAAGGGATGACCTTTCATTCTTATTTCATCTGTTTATTCCTTTGTTAATGTGGTATTCCATGATTTGTGGAAGAAAAAAGTGAATGGAAGGCAGGAGGTGCGTGCTTGGGTCAGGGTAGACTGCCAAAGGGCAGGTTTGTGTTTTCCAGCACACACAGCAAGCAGATGTGGGTGGATGGACAGGTGGATGCAAAGTGTTTTGTTAACTCTGCTATCTCCTTCAGTGTGCTGGATCGAAGGGGTATTTTGCCACTGGAGGAAAGCGGAAGTCGACCCCCCAGTACTCAAGAGGCGAGTACCAGCCTTTTGCCTCAGGGCCCAGTAAGTGTTCCTGACTTTTTTAAAGCTTTTAGACTTTAAGACTGATTCGGTGGTAGAGGGTATAGGGTAAATTTATACCTTAGCAATATAATTAGGCAATTTTGTGTCCAATCACTCCAGCTTCCCTGTGTCTGCTTCTGTGCTGACATTTTCTTAAGATCTTTGTGCCCTTGACATAGATTAAGATCTAGTCATTTCTCCAACATTTTGTGCCAGCCAATGTGCTAAGGTTACACCAATGAACAAGGCACACAATGTCCCTGATCTTACGGACCTCATTGTGTAGTGGGGATGAGAGACAATAAAACAGGCTGTTAGTTGGTACAGTGACAAGTGTCTTGATGAGGGAAGAATAAAATGCTATAGGAGCAATGGTAGTGGTCAGGGGAGTGGGTTGGAGTTAGTGGTGTGGTTACTTTGATAGAAAGGGACTTCTTCTCTGGAATATGCAGGTGTTATGGAAACTCTCCCAGCTATACTGCTCAGATATGCTTTAATAAAGTATGTCCCTAAGAAGTTATTAGTTGAACTTTCTTCTTAAATAATAGCTCTATTGAGATATGATTCAGATACCATAAAATCTCAGTTAAAAATGTAGGATTCAGTGGTTTGTAATATATTCACAGAATTGTGCTATCATCACAACAATCAATTTTAAAACATTTTCATTGCCCTCCCCACCCCAAAAAAATCCTGTACCCATTAGCAGCCACTGTCCCTTTCCCCCCAGTTCCCTCAGCCCCATCCCGGCTGCTGCTGCTAAGTCACCTTAGTCGTGTCCGACTCTGTGCGACCCCACAGACAGCAGCCTGCCAGGCTCCCCAGTCCCTGGGATTCTCTAGGCAAGAATACTGGAGTGGGTTGCCATTTCCCTCTCCAATGCATGGAAGTGAAAAGTGAAAGTGAAGTCACTCAGTCGTGTCTGACTCTTAGCGACCCCATGGACTGCAGCCTACCAGGCTCCTCCGTCCATGGGATTTTCCAGGCAAGAGTACTGGAGTGGGTTGCCATTGCCTTCTCCACAGTCCCATCCCTAGGCAACTGTTAAGTTTCTTCAGTACATTTCATGTAAATACAGTCGTATTATATGTGGTCTTTTGTGACTGGCTTGTATTTTCAAGGTTCATCCATGTTGTAGCTTGTGGCGGTACTTTTTTCTTTTAAATGGTTGGATAATATTCCATTATATGGATAGACCATATTTTATTTATACGTTCATCAATTGATAGACATTTAGATTGTTTCCACCTTTTGGTTATTATGAATAATGCTGAAATAAACATGTGTATGCAAGTTTTTACATGGACATATGTTTTCATTTCTCTTGACTATATACATGAAATTACTGGGTCATATAATAATTTTATGTTTAACCTTTTTAGGAACAGCTGTACTGTTTTCCAAAGTGGCTGTACCATTTTTTCACCCCTACCAGTTGCATATGAGGGTTCCAGTTTCTCCATGTCTTGGGCAACACTTGTTATTATCATCCACCATTTTGATTCTAGCCATCCTTGAATATGTGCAGCCATATATCATGGTAGCTTTAATTTGTATTTCCCTGATGCATAATGATATTGAACATCTTTTCATTAGTTTATTGGCCAGTTGTGTATCTTCTTCTTTGGAGAAATGTCTATTCAGATCCTTTGTCCATTTTTAAATTGGATTGTTTGGGATTTTTTTTAATTGTTGAGTTGTAAGAGTTATTAATTCTGTATATAAGTCCCTTATCAGAGATTTGATTTGCAAAGATTCTCCAATTTTGTATATTGTCTTTTCACGTTCTTGATGGTGTCCTTTCAAGCACAAAAGATTTCAGTTTTGTGTAGTCTAGCTTATCTATTTTGGTTGTTGTTTTTGCTTGCGCTTTCATTGTCAGGGCTTCCCTTATAGCTCAGCTGGTAAAGAATCTGCCCACAATGCCGGAGACCTGGGTTTGATCCCTGGGTTGGGAAGATCCCCTGGAGAAGGGAAAGGCTACCCACTCCAGTATTCTTGCCTGGAGAATTCCATGAGCCTGGTGGGCTACAGTCTATGGAGCTACGAAGAGTTGGACACGACTGAGAGACTTTCACTTTCACATAATATAAATGAAATTATTTTGGAGACTTCCCTGACTATCATTCAGGAGATATTTTCAAAGCAGATATACCATCTGAAAATTTAGCCACCCTACCCTCTTTGGTTTAGAATCACTGTTCTAGTGAGCCACGTATTAGGGCCCAAAGAAGATTGAGAGCCACTGTGTCAGACCTTGTGAGACATGTATGTTATAATATTCTTTTGTGAAAGAGGGAAGGTGATCTGTGTAATTATTTGTGGTCCTGTTTATTATCATGAATAATAATGGAAACATCTGTCCACAACAGGCAGTTAAGAGTAGAACTCAAATTTCAATTGCTTTCTGTTGAGAAGACAATAGTCTAGCTTTGGTTCTGAGTTTCGGGCTGGTGGGAGCATATTTCTAGCCATGAGTGTGGTTAGTGGGTTCAGAGGATGATTTCATTGTCTATGGATTATCTCTATTTGGATTCTGTATTGACTTTGGTATCTTTTCCTTCTCAGGCCCCAATAGACCATTTAAGCAATGAGATGCCGGAGGACACCAGCACTCCTGAAGAGATGCCACCCCCAGAGCCCCCAGAGCCCCCACAGGAGGTGACGGAAGCTGAGAAGTAGCCTATGTATGGAAGAGACTTTCATTGTGTTTGATTAGGGCTGTGAGAGATTTAAGAGGAGAAGGTAAACCTGAGACAGAGAGAGAGTAAGCTGTTCCTCTCACTGTTTTTCTTTGGTCTTTATTCACCCTGTTGTAAACTGACATTTTCTTGCTGCAAGTTTTTTTTAATTTCTGGACTCTAAGCAGTCGCAGAAGATGTCAGTCACCTCTGGTAACTGGACAAATGGGTCCCTTGGGCCCTGGCGCTGGTTTTCCATGGCCTCAGCCACGGAGTCTCTTTGGACTCCCCTCTCTTCCCTCCAGATCCCAGCTCTCTTGCTTGGGGTCACTGGCCCAATCCTGGGGTAAAGGTCCTTGAGACTGGCTCAAATCCCCTCAAGTTGCTGCATGTCACGAGTCCAGAGGCAGTCACAGAGACTGCTGGCCAGGGTATTCTACCTGGATTCTCGAGGCCTTCAGAATGGAGGAGGATGTAGAGTAGGTTTGGAGGATTCTCACGGCTCCAAAGTGCCAACATTGCCAGCAAATCCTTTCAGGAATGGGGCAGGTAGCTTCCAGTTGTTGTATTTATTCGTGTAGCTTCTCCTTTGTCCCCTGTCCACTCTCTTAACACCTAAGCCCCACTCTTTTCCTGTGAGATATATGTAAGTAGTTGCAGTATAGATAACAATTTACATTTCTTGTAGACTACCCAGAAACTTTTTACTACCTGTGCCATTCTCAATAAGAACTTATGAGATGCCAATGGCATGGCCCCTCACACTCTGTCTCATCTCTCCTCCTCTCTCACTAGCCCCTTTTAATTTGTTTTCCTTTTGACTCTTGTTCCCATTGGGAGCAGGAACGGCAGTAATAAAAGTCTGCACTTTGGTGGTTCCTTTTCCTCAGAGGAAGCCCGAGTGCTCACTTAAACACTACCCCCTCAGACTCCCTGTGTGAGGCCTGTAGAGGCCCTGTATGCACAAATGGGGAAACCAAGGCACAGAGAGGCTCTCCTCTCCTCTCCTCTCCCCCTGTATCCCCTCAAAACAGAAAAAAAATAATAGAAAAAAGAGGATAACAAGTACTTCCATTAGGCCTCGGCTGAGTGAGGAGGGAAAGCCCCGCACTGCTGCCCTCCCGGGTAACCCACTCCAAGGCCTTGGCCCATCTCGGGCTTGGTAACCACACCAGGGGCTTCCTCCAGGCCCCACTCTTCCAGCACTTCCACCGGCAGAGTCCCAGAGTCACTTCACCCTGGGGGTGGGTTGTGGCCCCCAGTCAGCTCTGCTCAGGACCTGCTCTATTTCAGGGAAGAAAATTTATGTATTATATGTGGCTATATTTCCTAGAGCACCTGTGTTTTTCTCTTTCTAAGCCAGGGTCCTGTCTGGATGACTTCTGGGGAGGGGGGGGAGTGTAAACCAGAACTTTTAATCTATTTGAAGGTGATTAAACTGTGTCTAATGCAAACTGCCTGCCTCCTCCTTCCCCTTCCACTTCAGGAACCACTGTGGGGTGTAAGTATCTTTGTGTGGCGGTGTGGGGGGTGAGGGTGGGTTGAAGGGGTTGCTTGTTACTACTACCCATACTTCCCTTTTCCAGGGGACCCTTGGGTTGGAGAGATTGCTCCCAAACTCTCCACTGATCTATTTTACACTCTGGGTTGAAGTTTACCTTATTCTGAACTATGAAAAAAAAAAGCCTTTCAAGGCCATGGACAGTGTTGGAAAGCTTGGGAGGGTCGAGGGTTATATTAAAGTAAGAGAACAAGTTCTTTATTAGGATATTGTTTTTATGCAGATGGATGGTTTTAATTGCAGATGAGTCTTGGTTATTAAAGCAGGCTTATCAGCCCCCTGCCCCCGGAAATATTTTGTTAGTGATCTTTTACGAGTGATGGTATATATTTCTTTTTAAATGGTCTCTAATCAAAATTCCTTACCAATTCCTGTTTCACTCTCCCAGTTAATCAAAAGTAATGAAACTTGGCTGCTCACAGATTTTTCTCTGTCTTCCTATTTTCCTTGTAGCAGGATTTGAGGTTAGCAGTCCTTGGAGAGACAGACTGGGACTGGGACTGACTGATTCCTGTCCTATCTGCCTCTGCTTTCCCATTCTTTTTCTGGCTCTCTCGGTTTTGTCCTTGTAGTTAGATTTTAGTCAGTTCAAAATAAGGCCAAGCCTGGAAAGTTGGGAAGATACTAGATTTTTTTCAGTTAACTCGCCACTCAGATGAAACTGTTTTTAGTCAGTTCTCTGCCCATCTTGTCTCAGCCCATGTCCTCTCTCCTCCAGTTTACCTCAGCCACTCTTCTGTTGACCCTTGGGTCCATTAGATAAGCTGTCTTTTCCTGAGGTGAAGGGTCAAAATGGAAACCCCTTATCACTAGTGTGAAATGCTTTTTTTAAAGCTTCTGGTTTTCCCTACTCCCTGCCCTTGTTCTTTTCCTTTATAAATCTTCTATTTTTAAGACCTTGGCCTGAAGATCTGTCCATTCATACCATGCACCAGCTGGGACTATTCCTAGTCTGAGTTCTGATCAGAGTGGAGATTGATGAATTGGTCCTTCCCAGGGGAATAGGCTTTAAATTGTTTACTCTTTTCAATGGCTGACATTCTTTCCACCTCTCCCCTTCCTCCCCATTCCTTAAGTTTCCTATGTTCCCCACTTCCCCAGGCCAGGATGGTTGGCATGAATCCAAAACCTCTGGGGGCTGGTGGAATTTGACTCTTTGGGGCCTTTTTATTTTTCATGTCCCTTTGGCCCTGGGGCCCCCTTTGCCCTAGATGAGAACACCATCTCCCCCTTTGCTTTTTTCACCAGTGGCAGCAGTGGGTTCTCAATCTATAGCAGCTAAACTCCATTCTTCCTGTCCTGACCTTCCTGCCTTTACCCATAAGTCCCTTTTTCCTGCTGAATGAATCTCGTTACCTTGTTGAGAGAAAAATAATTATTTCGTTTTAAAATCTGTTTTCTAACTTAAATGCAATTTAATATGTAAATCTCAGCACTTTTGTGTGAGCCTACAAATGTGTGTGTGTGTGTTGTATGTGTATGGTGGGATTTTCACTCTCTGGTGTTTCTTAATAAAGAAATCCTTCTTTCTGGGGGGAAGCCAATTAATGAAGGAGACTTGAATAGTTGTAGAAATAGAAGGATGTTTGTTTCTTTGTGCTTCTGCCTCATTTGTTTACTTGTGCCTAGTGTGAATGACCAGACCCCTCTACCACCCTTTGACCCCCTCCCTTTTAGAGGGCCCTCAGCCTAGTGGGGCAGAAAGAGGGACCAGTACTGTGTCTGGTGCCTCCCTGGGACCACTTGGATTGGCTCAAGCAGTAACCTAGCAACCTAGCTCCCCTCCCTCTCCCCAAGGCCTGGCCCTGTTAGTCCTTTTCTTCCAGCTCAGTTCACTTTATACCTCTGAAGCTTGGGGCTGGGCTAGGGAAAATCACCAAGGGATCACAGTAAATGTTTTTTTTTTTTTTTTTAAATAATTTTCTCTCGTGCCTTGGTGCTACTAAAGAAGACCAGTGCTTTCAATGATTCAAAAAGCATTTGTGTCACTTTTGAGAACACATTCTAGGAATTGCTTGCTGTTCTTTGGAAATATGCTTTAGAAATAGTTTCAAAGGCTACAACTGCAAATATCATTATTTTTAAAGGCATACTCCCTAAAAAGGGAGTCATTGTGGATTTCATGTTGTGGATAAATATGAAAGGGAAATGGGAACTAGAAATCTTCTGTAAACCATCAGATGCCCTATAGGACATCACTATAGGTAGAAAAACCTAGTACAACTATCTGGGCCTAATCATTATACAAGTAAACACAAAACATATTTTTATAGTTTTAATATTATACACTGAATTTCCAGTAATGCAGCAATTATGTAAATTGAGTAAAGATGGTCCTTTATTTTATTCAGAAATTTACCAAGAGTTGTGACTTTTGAAAATCAGGTCACCAACAGGAGTGCCATTCATGGTTTTTTAAGTCTCCAATATTTAGTCTTCCTTTGTAGCACTTGCATTTGCAGTGAATCTGCATGTATAGTGGAAGCATTGGACTATTAGATCTTTTAGTATAGTCTTGTAAAGGTGTTTGCATCTGAAGTTTAGTTATCTGATTCTAAATGACTTTCTTTTTGTTTCTTCTTTATACTATAGTTAGTGTATTATATTGCTCTTCTGGAAATTATGTGTATAAACAGTTTATATTAACTATGAAATGCATTTCAGGCCAAGGGTATATTACAAAATATTATATACGAAGGGAGGGTTGAGAACCCCTGGACTAGATTATCTCAAAGGTCCCTTTCTACCTCTAAATATTTGGAAGACTTAGAAAATCAACAGTGCCCCTCATCTCCTTATACCTTTAATGTGCTTTTTAAATTAAGTAACACATGTTGAAATTTCGAAAATACAGGAATGTAAGAAGATTGAAAAAAATCACTCATAAACTTATCACCAAATGTATTAATCACTGTTAATGTTCTGGTTTATTTCTTTCTGGTCTTTTTTCTTGTGCATACATATATACATATATATATATATATATATATACACATATTTTTGAACATAACTGGAATTCAACTATCAATATAGTTTTGTAATCCAGCTTTTTTTACTTAGTATTTTTCATACCATTATAAATTATTTGAAAATGTTTTTTAATGACTCCATGATATATATATAATCTTTCCCCTATTGTCAGACATTTTTTAGGCATCTCCAATTTTTCCTTATTATAAATATTGCTATGATGAACTTCCTTATATATGGGCATATCTGTTATTATTTCTTTAGGATAAATTCCTAAAGGTGGAATTACTGAGTTTAATGGCTCTTGATGTGTGCTATGCTAAGTCACTTTAGTCGTGTGACCCCATGGACTGTAGCCCGCCAGGCTTCTCTGTCCATGGGATTTTCCAAGCAAGAATACTGGAGTGAGTTGCCACTTCCTCCTCCAATGGCTCTTGATAAATATGGCCAAATTACTTTACAGAAAGGCTGACCCAGTTTGTCCTACCACCTCTGTATCAGAGAGCCTCCTTCAACACACCTTATTTAAACATTTGATTATCTGATAGCTAGTTATTAACTGGTATCTCCATGCCTTCATTTCCTAATTCCGTTAATTATGAGGTAAAACATTTTCTGCACCTCCCTTATGTTTCTTGCCATTTTTATTCTGTGAATTGGCTAAGTCCTTTGTTTATCTTTCTTCTGGCATTAGGGGTTTTTCTTGTTGTTTAGTCACTAAGTTGTGTCCGACTCTTTTGTGACTCTTTGATCTGTAGCCCACCAGCTTCCTCTGCCCATGGGATTCTCCAGGCAAGAGTATTGGACTGGGTTGTCATTAATAAATGGAAGCTTGGAGCTCATCCTCCACCATAGGCCAGGAGGTAAGGGAGCTTTGAGTTAGAAGTGTCCTTACAACTCTGGAGCACAGCGTAGATTAACCACCCTAACATTCCATGTCTCTTCACTTTCTTCAAGCTCCCCTCCCACTACCTTTTCTGCAAGCCACTGCTGGTCTTCAGCTATCTGACCATTCCAACTTGCCTGCGTGGGTGGTAGTGTTGTGCCCCAACTAGAGACATGGTTGTCATAAAACCTGGCCTCTGTCCATGACACTCCTGAAAGGAAAACACCAATCAATCATGTAGTTCATATTGCTTGTGCTTACTTTTGTGCACCCTCTCTGTCTCTCAGCAGAAAGTACCATGACTTATCTAAGGTCACATGGACAGTTATTGGTAAAGCCAAGACCAGAATCCAGATGTCCTCAGTCCCAGTCCAGAGAGTTTTCCAGCATAACCCTCTACCCCTCAGTCAAGCAGGTGTAGACAGAGAAAGTTTGAATAATTCCAAGTGCCACTGAAATGAAATGAACCTTTCCTTTATTTAACATTCAATAAATACTTGTTGAAAACTGACCACATTCTAGGGCTAACTTTAGGTGAAATTGCATTGTTAACCCCATTCTCTTGAAAGTTGAGAAGCAGGGATGATTTTAGGATTTTTTTTTTTCCATTTTGGATGAATTTTACCAATGATGTCTCCATTTTAGGCAAGCAGAGAGCTGACTATATATAGTCGAGCTGGTCTGGGGGCAGTTGGGTTTTTGTTTTAAACTTAAATCTCTTAAATCTCTCTTCAGACACCTGCACTTAGGTTGAACTGATGGTGGGGTTTCTTTAGCACAGAAAGTCAGGAAGTTGCCTAGCCGGGTTCCCACAGTCAAATTGCCTGTCCCTTTGTGAGGGCCATTGCCCTGGGCCCTTTCTGACGCTATCCCTGGCAGGTCCCAGAGGCAGTGGTATACAAATGCTATATTGGTAACTGTGAAGTTATAGGAAAAGGTGAAGTCTACATATCAAGTGCTATAGAATTGCGTTTATTTAGGGCCTTCCTGGAGGAGGAGTGTCGGCTGGGTCTACAGGGGAGGCAGTTCCTTCCCACTTGATTGTGTTGTTTGTTGGCCAAGCAACATAGAATGTGGCTGACGTTGTGTGAGAAGTGAAGGTAGCCTTTATTGTGAAGGAGGGGTGGGAGAGCCACTTCTTTTCCCCAGCTGGGAAACCTCATACCTCATCCTGAATTTCCTGCCTGGGAGGCTGGGGGGGAAGGCGGTGAAGCTCACTGAGACTACCGTGATCAGGGCCCATTTTTCCCTTTACAGACCTCTGTTAGCTTGGTTTTAATGCCCGTTGTCTCCCATGGCTCCACTGGGAAAGAGAGGTGGCGAGTGACAGGGGAGATGGTTTAGGAG
Organism: Oryx dammah; assembly: GCF_014754425.2. NCBI lineage: Eukaryota > Metazoa > Chordata > Mammalia > Artiodactyla > Bovidae > Oryx > Oryx dammah. Next base: position 26,199,624 of record NW_024070207.1, read on the forward strand.
GAAGGTGCTGATACCGCTGACTGTTTCCCCTAACTGCTTCAGCCTCTAATCCTGACTTGATGCTCTTTCTTTTTGAATCTGGCTTTTATCCACTTCTTTCTGGCAGCACTTGGACGTCCAAGGGAGTTGCCTAAAATAAGGCTGGTACCCAGGGCTGATCATCTTCCTATGGTCTGGGCACAGCAAGGGCTGTCCCGGGCTTCCCAGATGGACTTTCTCCCATCACCAGCCTCTCCACACACCACAGCTGGAACCCCCTACCCTGAATGCTAGCACCCTCTGGAAGCTTCGAGATAGCTTGTCTCTGAGCTACAGCAGTTAGCCTGCAGACAAGCACATGTCAGCATGGCCTTTGTGCCCATTCTTGAGCTCAGTACCTTGAAGGTTACAAAAAATGTAAAACTCCATGATTTATTGTCACTATGTGCTAGGAACTTTATACACTATCTCATTTCTTTCCCTGCTGACCCCAAGAGGTAGGTATTATTAGCTGATTATTCTTTTTTGTTAAATTTAATTTTTATTTATTTTAAATAATTTTAAAATTGAGATTTAATTAACATAGCATTGTGTGAGTTTAAGGTGTATAAAGTGTTCACTTGATATATTTATCACAATATAGATCATTATTCTTATTTTATAGAAAAGAAATGTATGTGTATGTAATTACCTCAAATTGTGTAACTAACTAATAAGTGGTGGAGCCAGGATTTGAAGACACTTTAATAACTCCAAAGCCTTTGCTCTGGGTCACTGCACTAACTAGGGGTCCAAGGAGAGATGGGCCTTAAAGGGAGTGAAATGGAGGTCACAGGATGGTGACATGATATCATTCATTGTGCATGAATTTTGTGCTCAATGCTATGCCAAGTATTTTGCATACACTACTTCATTCAATGTAACAGCCCCATCATGGGGACTAGTACTATTATCCCCACTGTACTGATGTGGAAAGTAAGGTTCAAGGAGGTTTAACGATTTGTCCAGGATGATCCAGCTAATGAGTAAGAGACCTAATACTTGAAGTCATATTGGCCAGAGCTGCTAACTGCTAGTACTCTCCTTTCTGCCCTAGAGGAGCTTCCACTGGCTGGAAGAACCCCATTGCCCTCTTGGCCTAGGCCTCCCCCACCTTCCAAGGGGAGCTAGAGGCTACAGTTCCCTTGGCCTTTGACATCCTGGGCTGGGGGTATCTGCTCTCCAGCTGTGAAGACTTTGCCTCCTAGACACCAGCCCTTGGTTTGCTGGGCCCGGGGCTCCACTTGACATCTTCTAGATGTCCCTGGGGCTGGACAGGAGCTTCCAGCAGCTCTGCCTGGACAGGGGGCTGCAGGCTGTGGGCTGCAGACCTACAGAGGTGCACTGCCTTTCTCCCCCTGGCCTGTAGTCTACATTTCCTCATTGCCTTTCTTCACGGCCCACTCCCTAAATCTGATGATCATTGGAGCCCTTGCACAACTACTTACTTTCAGCCCATATTCGGTTTACAGACCAAACTGAAGCCCAGTAGCTGTGAGACACCTTCCCATCCCCACTCCAGGGTGGGGCAAAATTTCAAAACATCATGTTCTCAGTCATTCCTCTTTTTCTGAAGTTTTCCTTTCCCCAGCTGGGAGTTAATAGGGGGGTTGAAAATTGTAGGACTCTCCTCTGATAGGCTCCCCTTGGTGTATGTGGATTTTAAGTACTTTGGGTTTTATTCACCCGCACTCTGCATCTTTCCAAAAGCCTGCATAGAAAGGCAGCAGGACAATGACTTTGCTGCTACCCTAAACTGGAGGCTTAGGCCTGTTAGTTCCATTGTTTTCAAAAATTAAAACACGATGTATGGCAAAACCAATACAATAAAGTAGTTAACCTCCAATTAAAATAAATAAATTTATATTAAAAAAGTAAAACATTGGTCCTTTTTTATAGATATAAAAATCATTGTTTTGAAATTCAAATGAGACAAGAATATATTATGTGAATACTTCTCTTGCTCACTCCCCTAATCCCAACCACCCTCCTCACAAGATCACCACTGGTTAACCATTTGATGCAGATTTTTCTGGTCTTTATTCTTGTGTATATTTCCTTTTCATAAATAAAAATGGAATCACTCTATAAATAAGGTTTATTACTCACTTCCCCCCCATGATATTGCTCAGACTTCTTTTACAAGAACGTTTGTACGTTATTTGTAAAATTTTAACATTTCAAGTTAAACAATAAAAAATCACAAAGATTTTTCCTGTGTCATTACATATTTTTCTACAACATTGTGTTTAATGATGTATGAATGAACCATAATGTATCTAACTAATTCCCCATTTGCATTGTTTCCAATTTTTTACGCGAATCTAGCCTGAATATCTTTGTCCATATATCTGTGTGCACTCATGTGGCTCTTTGTACAGATGGAATCCTAGGAAGGGAATGGCTGGGTCAAAGGATGTCAGAGGCACATCACAGAGGGATAGACTGCCCTCTGGAGGGCTGGCGAGGCTTTGAAAGCTTGTTGGGTTTCCCACTCAACCTGTTTCCTCTGTAAATTGGGAAGATGATGGAAGATATCCCCTCAGAGGATGAGGATGCATGCAAAGCCCGTGTTGGTGCTTTTGAAATGACGGCAACTCTTCAGTACCGCTTGGGCGGTGAGGCCATTTGGGCTGCCCAGCCACTCACAGTAGTGGATGATTGTGGCTGGGAACAAAGCATGGAAGCAGAGTGGCCTCATCCTCACGCTGGTGGGAGCTCACATTCCAGTTTGCTGTCCCTAAAGCAGTTCATGTTGGAGAAACAAAGCCAAGGGTCCTAGTCTCCAGTTCACCTCCCAGGAGACAGTGGAGCTTCAGTGGGTACATGGTGGGACCTGAGAAGAGGTGACCTTGGAGAAAAGGCCATGCTGACTGCAAGTCTCCCCGTCTTGGACCCTGGACAGCCCCCAGGACAGGCTCCTCAGTCACTGAGGGTGGGGAATGAATAATTCTAAGAAGGAGAGAGCTATTGCTTCCCACCCTCAGACCCGAGCAAGGCTGGTGGCCACAGGAGCCTGGGCTCTGAGGAGGGTTGGTCAGCCATCAGCGGGATCAAGGGCATGAGCATCTTTTGGGTAAGGGACAGATGGCCCTGACAGTGAAGGAAATTCTGCTGAGTCCAGCTTTGAAGGAGACTGATCTCTTCCATCCCCCCACACCCTGCCCCTTACCTCCCCGCCTCCTCCATAGGAAAGACAGCAGGAGACAGTAATTTAGTTCTACCAGTTTATTACTACCAACCTGTCACCCTCCACCCTCATGCACACATGCTCAGTCATGTGACCCCATGGACTGCAGCCCGCCAAACTCCTCTGTCCATGGGATTCTGCAGGCAAGAATACTGGAGTGGGTTGCCATTTCCTTCTCCAGGGGATCTTCCCAACCCGGGGACCAAACCCGTGTCTCCTGCACTGGTAGGCAGATTCTTTATCACTGAGCCACCTTGGAAGCACCTCCCCCCACCTCCCTCATATTTACACTGAAACCGTCCCCCCAAGATGGCTTCTACCAGAGTTTCTGGTTCTGGATCCAAGTGTGTCTGCGAAGCAGGCAGTCCAAGACATGGTGGGCACTGTTTGCCCTCAGGCCATTTGGGCCCTGGGAAAGAGTTACTCTGGGAATTCTGGGCACAAACTTGGTACTGGGGTCAAGGGAGGCCCCCTACCAACACTCTCTCCCTTCTGGAGCTCAAGGTCCATCAAAACCTTTAGCAGAGTAAAGGTGGAGTAGCAGACTCCACAATGTTAAGCTTTGCACTTTCTTTGCTTTTAAGGACCCACGTGAGAGGCCAGGTCTGGGCCTGGACCTCTGAGGGGCCAGTCTGTCCTTGGAAGCCAGGTCTGGCTCAGCCTTGGGGAAGTGTCATTTGAGGGGCTCAGAAGGTGCTTATTGAGATGTGGGCATTGACTTAAGCTGGGGCAGTTGCAGCTTGGCTTGAGTTATATGAGAAGGTACGGAACGGATGAGCCCCTCTAGCACCCTCAGTAAACCCCACTGGCGTCCGGGGCCATAGTAACAGGACAACAGACATTTAACCATCACAGAATGTCAGAGTTAGCAAGGCCCTCAGAAACTATACATTCTTATCCTGACCCGTCCTAGACTGAGACTGAAGAAAGCACTTGGTTGAAGTGGCACAATGATTTAGTGGCTAAACCTGTAAGAAAATTAAGGTGAAGGAAAGTAGGAAAGACACATGTGGCTTTCTTCAAACCTTTGAGAATCTGGATTCATCTGTGATCAGTTAAGAGTCCTTTGCAATGGTCACCTTTCCCAGGGTGTTGAGATTGGACCTGAACCACTGACTTGGCTCCCTTTTCAGGATCATCACGACAAAGGAAGATGGTGTGGAGGCAAGGAGGGTCTGGAGGCCTTGGTGGCCTCTTGGTGCCCCCCTTGCCTTGGCTGCAGCTGGAAGAGCTGTGCTGTCAGTAGCTGGTGGAGAGAGGCGGCCAGGCTTGTGTGGCCTGTCAGGCACTCCAGTTGCATCTGTAAGGCCTGGCCGGCCTCTGCTGCCCTAGGGGCCCTTGGGGGAGCAGGGCCAGGATCAGGGCCAGCCCTCCAGCCTAGGGCCACCACGGGAGGCCGGGTCCATCCCCTCTCCGGCCTCAAGGGGCCCCAGACAGGGAGAGGCCATGCAGTTGCTCCTCGGTGCCCGCCAGCTCTGCTTCATCACGCCCACTCTCAGAGCCCTCGAAGCAGCCAGAGTCGCGTGGGATGTCCACCTTGGGCTCTGCCACTGTGCTCACCGCTGGCTCCTGGCCACTCTCCGTGCCCTCTTCTGCCTCCTCACTGCCAGCTGCCAGAGGCCAGGGAGGAAGAGGAATTTGGGGAGGCTCAGGCTTTAGTGGTGAGGGGGCTTCAGAAATCTCAGGGGCTCCTTGTGGGTGGAGGGACCCTGGGAAGCCCACTGGAGGCTGTCTCGCCCTCTGGGGGCCCACCACCACCCTCCCCCTGCCCCAAGTACTGTCCAGGCCAGCTCTCCTGTCCAGGAGTGCAAACGTCTTCAGCACTGAGCTAGTAGCCAGGAAGCCTGCTCTTGCAGGCTCATCATTACCCAACACTGAGGCCTGGAGTCTGTGCCTCACCTCCTCTGGCCCCCTTTGATCTCACAGGATGTTGTAGAGGTTGAGAAAACTCTCCTAAAACCCCTTCTCCTCACAAGCTCTGCCCAGAGATGGGAATTCAAGTGTAGAAAGCGCCTGCCCACTGTGGAGGGGCACCAGGGCAGGACTGGGGCAGGCTTCCCCACCCCACCCTTCCCACCCTCCACTCCTAAGCCCACTCACTGTCATAGTCCAGCAGCAGCTCAGCGGCCGTGAGCAGCTTGGCCCGATGCTGCGGGTCCATGATGTTTAGCTCATTGAGGTGTGTTTCCCGTAGCTCTTTGAAGTCCTCCAGTGTCTGGTAGCCATTGAGCAGCAGAGTGGATGTGTGCTCCTGTGGGCAGAAGCAGGCCACTTACCAGCAACCCCCACTGAAGACCCATCTCTCCGCCCGGAACTGACTTGCTCTGGCCCCCATCCCTTGCTCCTAGACATGCGGGCAGGCCCCCTACTCAAACCTCAAGGCCGATGCGCTCCAGCAGCTCATGCAGAGTCTTGGGCTTGGGCCTCTTGCCCTTGCTCTGTCGGCGGCTGGGGCGGGCAGGCCCCACAGCCTCCTCGGGCAGCACATCCACATAGATGAACTTGAAAGAGCCCAGCCTGCCGTTGAGCAGGCCCAGCCATGTGCCCACGGGCGGCTTTTCAACGATCTGGATCACGTCTCCTTTCTGTGGGAGGAGAGGAGAGTAGAATGGACGGAGGATGAGGGGGCCCCTTGGCCTCTTGTTGACACCACCTGACCCTGGCTCAGTTCAGCCTCCTGTATGGGTACAACCTGCCAGGCTCAGCAGAGGCCTGAATGCTAACCTTACCTGCAGTTTCAGTGAGTCACGGTCATAGGGGCTGGGAGTGAAGTCAGTGTGGACTCGTGCCCGGCCACAGAAGGGGCCCGTGTATTGTGGTGCAGTCGATTCCTCCCCAAGGTTTCCAGAACCTGGGCTGGGGCTGCAGAGTTCACTGCCTGCAGGAAATGGGGTGGGGAGGAAGGTCATCTTTGTCCCCAGGATAGCTGGGGCAGTGCCTAGCTGGTACCTTCCAGGGGGTCTGGCTAGAAATCCCAAGGGAAGAAAACTGAGCTCCAAGAAATCTCACACTGCAGAAGTGATTCTGAACCAACCTCTCCGCCACCCTGATGAGCATAGCTTCAGGGGCCCCAGGCATGAAAACAGTTGACCATAAGAGGATCAAAGACTAGGCATATTGGGAGGGTCTCTAGAAACCAACTGGGCCAACACCCCCAATGAGCAGATGAGGAAAACTGAGACCAGTCAGGCTAAGTGAACTGCCCAAAGCGTCTCATCTTGTAATTGGCAGCCCTGGGTCTGTTAGACTCCAGGCTTCCTGACTCCCACTCCAGGGCTCCTGGAAGTCACCTTCCACCAAGAAGCCACACCGTGCATCAATATTACTTAATAAGACTCGGTGTCTAGCTACATCACATGGAAACTCAGATTCTTTCTGAGAAGGGCAGGATGAAGGGCGGAAGTGACTTTTAGTGGGGGTAAGGAACTGTCTTTGGAGCAAGAGAAACATCAGAGAACTTGGAACTAATCATAAGGGTGAGAAAGGCAGTGCCTCTGTAGGTCTGCAGCCCACAGCCTGCAGAACCTCGTTCAGCAGGGCTGCTGAAAGCTCCTGTCCAGCCCCAGGGACATCTAGAAGATGCCAAGTGGAGCCCCGGGCCCAGCAAACCAAGGGCTTGTGTCCAGGAGGTGGACTCTTCACAGCAGGAGAGCCAATACCCTGACCCCCAGCCTTGGATGTCAGAGGCCCAGGGAGCCCATAGCCTCTAGCTCCCCTTGGAAGGTGGAGGAGGCGACCAAGAGGGCAATGAGGTTCTTCCAGCCAGTGGAGGCTCCTGGAGGGCAGAACTAAATTCAAGACGGGGTCACCTTGGGCAAGTCACTTAACTTGCCTGAGCCTCAGTTTTCACATCAACGAAGTGGGGATAATAATATTACCGCCCCATGAGATTATTAGGAAGATTTAATTTCAAGAGACTGGGAAAGGTCCCAGCAGATTAACAGGAAAGATTCATTTCTTTTACCAAACCTCTCAGACAGTCATCTGTATGGTGTTCACCCTGTCCTTTCCTCCAGGGTCAGCAAGTGTGCCCCCACCTCCCACACTCACCTGTGGATGCCTGGCGGCTGAGAGCTGGGAGCTCCCGCTCCTCCTGCTCAGAAAAAGCCAGCACCATCTTCTCAGGGCCTGGGCTGTCCAGGCTGCAGTCTGGAGATGTTGGGGATGCTGAGCCCTCCTCCAGAGTATCTCCCTGGAGGGGAGAAGAAGCAGGAAGCTCTGAGTAGTCTCGGTTGAGGTGCCCATGGGGCCGCCTCGGATGCAGAGGAAGTGAGCCGGGGCTCCCAGGAGAGCTGGGGCCTGGCTGCCACCCCAGCCATGCCTCTTGCAAGGCTGCAGGGCACCCTCTGGGCCCTAGTTTCCTCTTCTGTGAAGTGGGACTGAGAGTGCTTGCCCTGCCCATGGAATGAGGCTCCCTTGATACCATGTGAATGTGCTGTGTCAGCCTGAAGTGCCCATGTACACACACAAAAAGTCTTGGTGCTGGAGTCTGAACCCAGAGGTGTTAGTAGCGCATAGCCAGGCAGGTCACAGTGCTGAAGAGACTCACTACTTTTAACTATGTTCCTATGTGCGACACAGGATTTTAGTTCATCCTTACTCAGGGACAGGTGCTTGATCCTCCCAAGCTGACAGGTGAGAAGTCATGGAGGAACATTCCCAAGGCCATGCAGGAACTCACAGCCCCGTCAGCCTGACTCCACAGCTGCTGGGCCTCCCCAGCCCTCAGTGCAGTTGTAACTCTTTCACTAGTTGACTGAATGGGAATAAAAGCCCTGAGTTGTAGGGGTTGCCAGTTTCTGTCTTGTAAATACTTCCCACAGTGGCCAACAGATTTACCACCTAAATGAGCAGTGTGCATGCGTTCACAGTCGTGTGAAACTCCTTGTGACCCCATGGACGGTAGCCCACCAGGCTCCTGTGTCCATGGGATAGCCCAGGCAGGAATACTGGAGTGGGTTGCAATGCCCTTCTCCAGGGGTTCTTCCTGACCCAGGGATCGAACCCACATCACCTATGGCTCCTGCATTGGCAGGCAGAATCTTTACCACTGGGCCACCAGGGAAGCCAGCATGAGCGGCAGCATTGGCTATTTGCAACCCCCAGCCACTGGAACAAGGGCACAGAACACAGTGAAAGGCAGGACAAGAGTTAGGAAGTGAATTTTGAAGACTGACTTTACTCTTTTTCTTCTTAAAATAATTGATTTAATTCTAAGTTGGTATAAATTAACTTTCAATAATGCTTGTATCTCACACCTGGCTCATGAAATTACTGAAGATTTGAGCAACTGCTGTCTTGAGCTGGCAGGAGTCTGCTAGCGGGAGCTAACTCCAGCACACTGCTGCCAGGGTGCCTCCTCTGAGAGCCAGGAGCAAACCAGACGCCCGGTGTGACTTCAGCTACTTGGATGTGCCTGCTCCACAGCTGTCTGTCTTGCCCTCCCTCCCTGGGCCAAGGCCAGCCTTTTAAAAAAAAAAAAAAAACTTTTTTATTTTGTATTGGAATATAGCCAATTAACAATGTTGTGATCTTTTCAGGTGGACAGCGAAGGGACTCAGCTATACATGTATGTATTCTACCCCAAACCCCATCCCCACGGCCAGCCTTCTCGATTTTCTTTCTTCGGGCACCTTTGAATCAAGCCATTCCAATCCCAGTGGCTGATTTCAAGTAAAACTTCATGGTGAATGAACATGCCCCAGGCTATCTCATCTCCTCAGGCCAGTCTCCCGAGGAAGCTTGTTTCCCAGACCTTCATCCCTCCTCAGACCGCACTCCTGCTCCCTCAGGACTGTGCCTGCCTGCCACGTGCTTGGCTGGGGGAACTCCCTTCCCATGGTGACCTTCGTGCTTGTATGGGGCCAGGCAGTGTGCCCAGGCAGTGGCTCTCCTGACGGCTATGCTCACCCCCTACTAGACCGCTGCTTTTCCTTGTGGCAACCCCCCCAACCCACGGCGTCCCTGGGTCCCAGGCCTCACCATCTCCTCTGACAGGGCCTTCACCATCTTCTTGCCCGTCTTCCTGTTCATGGTTCGGGAAATCACCGCCCTCCACTTCTTCCCCAGCTTCTTGCCGCTCTTCTCGGCATCCTCTGGGGTCGGCACACCTGACTCATCTTCTGGAATCTGTGACAAGAAATTTGGAGATTCAGGAACCTAGGTGGCCATGTCTGGGTCCAGGACTTGGGAGCAGAAGGAGGGCTTGGGGTCCAGGTAAACCCTGGAGGGGTGGGAAGGAGAGGTCCTTATCCTCATTTTAGCCCCAGACCTATTCTTGGCCCTATTCATTCATATTTAAATTGGCAATTTGCAAACGAAAAGAATGCAGGTGAAGCTTTAGGGCCCAGACTTTTGGTGGGTGCAGAGGTAGGCCCAAAGTGTTTAAAAAGGCTTTGCCTCCACAATCCTAAAATCCTCTTTCCCCTCCCTCCCTCCCTCCCCTCCACTCCCCAATCCAGGGCCCGCAGCCAGATCCCCCAAGGAGGCTCTGGAACTCACATTATCATCCAGATTAAATTCCTTCTCGCTCACCACAGGGGAGCTGGGTTTGGATTTGGCAAAATCTTTGAAGCTGCTGGAGCGCTGAAGGGAGAGCTGGGAGAAGCAGAGGTGTTACCAGGAGTTAAATTGTGTGGCATTACACTTGTGGTCAGTAAGGAGCACAGAGCTGTTCTCGCTCCCAACACAGCGCGTTTAACGCAGGGCCGGGCCCAGAGCTGAGAGGTGACGCTGCAAGTCCTCATCCTGCTCTTCAGCAGCCAGCAGTCCCCTTAAGCAGGCTCCTCACCTCAGGAGCCTCAACCCAGTCAGGCCACAGGCTGAGCCCACTGTTCCACCAGAACCTTAATTCTGGTCCCCAGAACCCTGTAGTAAAAGATTAAATGTGTCGGAGGAAACGCATGTCTACTACTGGAGACCTACCTCGCGTGCAACAGCATCACCTCTTCATACAGTAGAGCAAACCCTCCAAAACCCCACAGCCCGGCCTCCAGGCTCTCTCTTCCCCAGGCCTGGTTTCCTGTGACTGATCGTGGGAAACACACTGGGGCCCTCAGCCTGACACATCGATATCCCAAGAAGAGAGAGGGCCGTGACACATTGGTGTCCCATCCAAGGGCCAATAAGACTGGCATTATGCGTTCTGGAAAGCCATGGTACAGACTGAATGAGAAAAGGTTTGGGACATCAATGATTGGTTCTGACATAATAAAAGAACGCTGCCATTTTCTGTCTTCATCTCTGCTTTTAATCTCAGCTGCTAATGAGCTGGCTACTCTACGCTCTTGCCAGTGTTCAGATTTGTTGTTGTTTAGTCACTAAGTCCTGTCCAACTCATTGTGACCCCCATGGGACCCCTATGGACTGTAGCCCACCAGGCTCCTCTCTCCATGGTTCAACCTATTGTTTGTGCTTCGAATGAAAACTGTTGCCCATCTCTGCTGTATCAGCAAACAAAGGATGCCGTGGCCATCCAACCATCAGTCACCCCTTGGTGAGCCTGAAGGCACCAGGATGCAGACTGGCTGCCGGCTGCCAGGCTCTTAGCCACTTCAGCCACCACTGATGATGCTCCCTGAGGGGACACAGGATGGGAAAGAACACAATACTGGCCCTTATCTTTGCAAAGCAAAGGAATAACTTCAGTAAGGGCAGACTCTTACATCTTCCTATAACACAGAGAAGTGCTAAATTTATTTACTTGGGTTGTCTAGTTTTCTTTAACTAACAGTAATCTTTTGATATTCTGACTACCTGGTCTTTGTTACAAAACTCCTTGGTATTCTGGCTCCTCCCTTACCTCTCCGGAGCAGTCCCTCGGAGCTATCTGAGAGGCTTCCCCCAACCCCCACCCCCCCCAAGTCCTCAGAAAGTCCACTCAATAAACCATAATTCTCAACTTTTAGGTTATGCATTTTCAGTCGACAGCACTGATAAGCCTGTTTTCAGGAAATGAGCTTTCTTAACTGCACATGCATGCCCATGGCGAGATAGTAGGAGAAAGTGGGGCCAGGTAAGGAGAGCTGACTTGAGACACAAGAAGGGGAGGCTGAACCCGAATCAAGTCAAGACCAGAGGTGCACACAGGAACCAGGGTTCACAGATGGCCAGACAGATAGAGTGGGGTCGGCTGCAGACACCAGAGATAAGGGCTTGAGGAACCGAAGCCCCAAACCTGCACAAAGTTGAAAGTTTCACATCCTCTTTCCTACGAAAGGGGGGTCCAGTGACAATCCCCCAGGGCAGGGGCAGTATCACACACACTCCCATCCATATAATTGGTCCCCCGCTCCCAGGGACTACAGTGGAGCACTTCAGTAATCAGGGGCAGCGGCCACACCTTCTGGGAGGTCACAGCAAGCTAGCGGACCAGAAACCAGGTCAGCGGCCAGGTCAAGCAGATACCACCACCATGAAGGCCTCCTGGGTGAGGCGCCTGCATCCTTAGGAAGAAAGCCCCTTACATGTGATGCGGGGGAGCTGAGAAAGGGACCTGAGTGGTACAGGGCATGGTGGTGGGGTGACCGCTCCTATTCCTATGCATCTCTTCCATCCTCCTTCCCTGGTTTTCCCTGTCCACTATTTTTTTCCTCTTTTTCTCCCTCGTTCTCCCCTTCTCTCCTCCACCTTCCATTCATTTTCCCCCTAGCTAAGATGCAGCTGCCTGGATAACTTCCTCCTCTTATTGCCTGGAAAAGAGGGAACAGAGAGAGGGTGGGCACCAGGCTGGCCCGGGCCCAAGGAGGGTAGGCTGGGCACCTATATTTAGGCCGATCAGGCCTATTGTGGCTTTCCCTTCACCAAGCCCGAGTCTGGTCTGCAGACCAGGAGGCTGAGAGTCGCCCCTGAAGCCCCAGGGACCAGTGAGCCTGGAAAGCCCGCAGCAGGGAAGGCGTGGGGCCGGAAGTGGGCTTTGTTGAGGAAGAGTAAACTGACCGCTAGGCTGCCCTCTAATTGCAGTTCTTTCCTTTTCCTGTCATTAATCTGCCGTCGTCGGGGTTTGGGGGTGGCTGGGGGGGAGGGGGTTTGGGGGTGGCTGGGAGGGCGGCTTTTTGGCTCCTGGGACCTCTGTCCCAGCTTTAGCTCGAAATGGGAGAAAACAATCTAAAAGGCCCAAGGGGACGGCGCTGGAACGTGGGCCTGGCCAGCTGCTCCTCAACCCTGGCCTGGGTACACAGAAAGGACTAGAAAAATTCTTTGGGGGACTAAGGATAAGGGTCTTTTGCCCAGCCCACCTCTAAACTCAGGAGCACCCCAAATATCCTGAATGCCTTTCAGTGAGTCTGAAGTGACTCATATGTCCAGGTATGAGTGGAAATCCTTGAGCCCTTTTGGATTTTCTGCCTGGCCTCCCTTTAGGGTGAGGCCTTCCTGGGTGTCCTGGGCTGGAGGTGGTACCATACACTGTAAGCCCCATTTTCATGTCTAAGGGGAGTATGTGGGCCTCTCGGAAAGAACGTGTGTCACACATTGCTGAGTGTGACCTTCGGTAAGTTTCTTTATCTTCCCCAAACCTCAGTCTCTTTATTTGGTGTCAGCTGGCAAGAGTTCACATCTTGCTTCTGTCATGGAGCAGCTGTGTAAAGCTGGGTGAATTTCTCAACTTCTCTGGGCTTCTGTTTCCTCATGGGTGAAATGAAGAGCATAGCACCCATCTCACTGGGTTGTTGTGAGGCGGAGAGGGGTGAGCCTGGGACATGGCAACCACTCACGGCTCCTATCCCTTGCCTTCCCTACAATCAACCATAGCTTTTCCCATCCTTCAGAACCCAGTTTAACTGGAAACAACTCAAACACTCATCAGCTGTAGAGAGGACCTGTGAACTGTGGCAGTCACACGAGGGCATAGCACACGGCAATGAACTTCGTGCAACTCTCCCCAGCAATATGGTGATGCTCACAACTACACTGTTGGGCAGAAGAGACTGCCACCAGGGTATACTATATGGTTCCCTGTACAGAAAGTTAAAAACTAATCCATGCAGTTGGAAGTCAGGAGAGTGGTTGGTTACCTTTGGGGGAAAGGGGGCATGCAGTGACTGGCAGGGGCATGAGGGAAACTTCTGGAGTGTTGGAAGTGTTCTGTGTGATCCAGGGGCTGCCTACATGGGGATGCTCACTTTACAGAAATCCGTCGAGTGTTATATTTGTGATGTACATGCTTCTTTGTATGGATATTATACTTCAATAAAAAGGATTTTCAAATCTAGTTTTAAAGGCACTGCCCCCCTGCAGGAAGCTTCCCCCATCGCCCCCTCAGAGGCTCACCCTGCTGGGCCTGGCATCTTCCCTGCTTTCTAAGCAACTGTGGCTTTCCAGCGTCTCTCCAGCCCCATCCCAGGTGTCTCTGCTGCTATGCTGTCTGCTCCTTCAGCATACTGGTCGCATACTGAGCACCCTCTGGGCTCTGGACGCTGGCCTGTGCATGTGTGGGGATCCAGTAATGAGAGGTCGAGTACCTCCCCTGTGCCCTGTGCCTTGCCAAGCACTGTGTGTGTGTCCACTCACTTCAGCCTCCCTGCAGCCCCGTCTTACACCCACTCTTTCCCCTGGGGACACTGAAACTGGGAGAAATGAAGCATCCTAGATGGAATGACACAGTAGGTGGAAGCCAGTGTCAAGCCCATGTCTGAGATTCTGGAAGCTTCTGCTTGTTACTGTGCTCAGAGCTCACGAAGTCACCCCCTCGTACAGAAGTGGATTAAGGGTAATGGTGACTGTAGGTGGGATTTGGAAGAAGCTACCAGGAGAGCAGGTGGGAGCATGGAGGGAGAAGGACTCTGGAGGGCTTCGTGGAGGAGGAGGCACGTTTGAGCTGGGCCATCCTGGGGATCCAGGATTGCTCCAGGTGAAGCTGGGAAGGGTTTGATCAAGAATGATGATGGAATTGTGAGTATACCAGTGTTTGGGGTGAATGGTGGAGCAGAAAAGGCCACGGAAGGCCCTTGCCAGCCATGGTGTTAGCCTGTGGGCAATGAGGAGCCATGGAAAATATGAAGCGCATGCTAGTGGCAGGGGTAGGGGGTGGCACACCAAGGTGTGCTGTAGGAAGGGAGCCAGCAAAAGTAATGTGCCAAGATTGCAGAAGAGAAGGGCAGGGAGAAATTGGAAGGAGTGGACAAGTGACCCCTCAGATGGGAGCCTTGAGTCCTCTCCATTTTCCCTGGTGGCAGGTCTGGGATGTAGTGAAGAGTAGGTATGCGATGGGGTAGGACTATCCTTAGGGGAGGCAGGTCCTAGGACAAACTCCTGTCCACTGCCTATATTCCAGCAGATCAGAGAGAGTGCAAAGAGATGCTTTGATGGAGGCAAGAGTCTCCAAATGGCAGCCAAGGGGTATTGCCTCCCCCAACCTCCCTCCCCCTTCAACCTGGGCATCTCCTCAGTCCTTCATGACACACACATCCTGACCCCACCACCCTGGAAGGCTTGTGCCTGACTCTGCTTGGGGCTCCTTGGAAGGTCACTCAGTCCATAGCCATCTGGGCCTGCCATGCAGAGCCCTTCTGCTGATAGGTTGAGTCTTTTATGCTCATCAGACTTCTCCAGTGCTTTTGAGGTCAGTAGAGAGATGAGAGTAGAGGGAGAAGGGGTTAAGACTCTGGACACTGACAGATCTTGGCTTCACTCCCTGCTTGGCAGCTTCCTAGCTGTGTGTCCTTGAGTAAATCACTTCACCTCTCTGCGCCTTGGCCGTAAAGTAAAAACAACACTGGCCCCCACCTCACAAGGATGTTGTGAAGAGCCAGCGAGCTAAGAGATGAGTGCAGAGCATAGCGCCCGGCATCTGATGAGCTATGAGGTCTTGTTTTCTCCACTTCAGGGCTGGCTTGTTTTTGGCAGTGGGCTCTCTGCCCCCACCCACGGCTTCAGTGTGCACCCCTTCATGTACACAGGCACACATGTGATAGTGCACTTGCATGTACTGTTGCAATTGGTCCATACAACCTCCTGAGGTGGGCAGGTCAGGACCTATCCCTCTTTGTCAAGGTCCCCAGCACATCTTCCACTCACTCCACACTAGCCTTTGTACTATTCCCTCCACCACATTGCCTTGGCCTCTCAGGGGCAGGGATGTGCCCAAGTCACAGAGCTGGAGCTGCGCTGCTGCCTCCCGGCCTGGGGAAGCTGCTGTGTCCGCCTTCTGGAAAGCTGGTTTGTCTAAGAGTGCTTCCAGGGGATGCGGCTGGGAGAGTGGCTCTGGGGGCTGGCCCAGGCTCTGATGGGCTGAGGCAGGATTTGCCAGGCCGATGTTGCCCTAGAGGACATGGCCCTCAGAGGGCTGCAACAGCCTGGACCCTCCTGGGAGAGGCCTGTGGGGAATCCCAGAAACCCACCAAACCCAGAATCTGGATGATGGAAGTGGGGAGAGAAAATGGGACTTCTGGCTCCTGTGAGCCTTCAGGCCCCTCCACCTGAGGCGGCACAAGCTGCTTGTGTGGAAGTGTCAGCTCTTTCTCAGACTCTTTTCTCTGCTCAGCTCCCGTGTGGCTTGAGGCCCAGCAGTGTCTTGGGCGGTCTCCGATTCCCATCCCCATCAGCCGAAGAACAAGGGGAAGTGGACCCACTCACTGAGGAGGGCCAGCCAATGGCAAGTCTGCCAGGGTAGTCTGCCGGGGCTGGCGCTGTGTGGTGCTTGGACAGGGGTGACAGAGCCTGTGTGAAGAGTGGTGAATCTCTTTCCCACCCGCCCACCTCCACTGCAACCTCAGCCAAGCGGCTGGGGTGGGGGAGAATACAGCCGGAAGTGGCAGCCACCCCAGGACTTGAGGGGGAGCAGGATATACACCCCAGTGCCCCGAGGCTCGGCTTCTCAGCTGGTTCGGTCTCTGCCTGGTAGCCGCTCCTCTGACAAAGGGGCTCCCCCACGGAGCACCTGGGCTAGGCTCCAGGGGAAAGCAGCAGGGCACCATGGAGGCCTGGAGGCCCCGGACCTTGGCCTGTGGCTATGCCTGGCCTCTCCGACCTGCTTCAGGCCTAGTTGGGATGGTCCTAGGATCCTGCTGGGTGTGTGGATGTACCTGCTGATGGCTGGGGAGAATCTGACAATTGAGTCCAAGATTGAAGTGTAGAAATCCTCAAATTCAACTAGAGAAACCTAAATGTGGCAGAGCCTTCAAGGAATCTTCTAGGCTGGCCTCAAAACTCCAGGAAGATGAGCAGCAGCTTTTCTTGTTGGCCTTTAAAATATGCCTGCTCCCCACCCACGGAATTTTTCCCCCTCAGCCCTCACTCCCACGCCTCATCTCAGCAGCTTCATTTCTCATTCTTCACAAATAATTTCTCCCCAGCTGGGAAGAACCTGCATGCCCCCTGCCACCCACTGCGGGTTTGGAGGCCCTTTCCCTGAATCTGGAAATCTGGGCTGCATCTTCAGGTGGCCCCCTCTCCTGTGGGCGCCCGGGAGCTACAACAAAGCTGAATGAAGATGGCCAAGCTCAGGCTAGGGCCAAAGGGCAGGGGTTCTGTGAGCATCATGGCTCCTGGCCGGGCAGCCCAGTGGAGCTCTGTGAGTGAGATGGCTCCTGAGAGGCAGGCTCGCAAGGGACTGTTGTAGGGGAAAGACTAAATACAGTCTCAGGTTCAACTTGAGAATTGTATTCTGTAATTCTTAAATTCTAGTCTAGGATTCTAGTCCCCAATTTTAAGTCTCTTACCCTGGTAGTGTTGAATCCTGCAACTCAAGGCTTCCAAGAGTGTATTCTATAACTCTGTTTCTCTACAATTTGGGACGTCTCTCCTGGACTTCTGTTACTAGTCCCATGCCCTTGGGAGAATGGCCGTCACCTACAGACTCAACAGAAGGTCTTTGGCTCTTCCCACTTCTGTGAGTTCTGGAGAGGATGGGCTGAGAGAGCAGAGGGAAGGAAGCAACAAGTTCCCAAAGATGCTCCT
Source organism: Oryx dammah (assembly GCF_014754425.2). Lineage (NCBI taxonomy): Eukaryota > Metazoa > Chordata > Mammalia > Artiodactyla > Bovidae > Oryx > Oryx dammah. The sequence goes on from NW_024070207.1 coordinate 26,216,728, forward strand.
CACCTTTTTCTTCTGAGTAGGCTCCTTCTCGCTGGCGTTGGAGGGCTTACGGCGCAACATGGTCCTCTATCCTGGTGATACTCCGTGCCTGCTCTCTTAGGTGTCAAGATGCAGAGGCCTCTTGCTCAGCCTCGCCAGTACCGTCCAGGGGCCACGGCATGGACTGAGCCTGTGGCTGCCACTCTGACTGCTGCACTGGCAGCTTGGGGGTGCGGGCCATGGACACCCGGCGGCAGCGGCATACAGGAAGCCCCGTCACGTGACCTACTCTTACAGCAATCGCAGCCCCTGCCGGCCCCTGGGGAGGAAGGAAGTCCCAGCTTCAGTCTCCAGAGATTCTGATGCAGACAGCTTTTGGGTTGAACAAGCAGAGAAAAGTCCCTACCCTGCCATCTCATGGCAATCCTTGCCAGTCCTTTGGCCAATCAACCTGATGTTATACAGCCTACTCAAGCCTTTTATCTCACTGACCAGAATCCAGATACTGCAGGTGGGACCATCTCTCTGCTGGTGTTGGGCCAATGCTCCCAGTCACCTTGTATCACCAAGATCATCACTGTGATCACTACCTCTACCATCACCCTAGAGTCATCATTCCTATCTACAGCCATCACCTTACAGATAAGCCCTGAAGTCATCCCCACTGCCGTCAGAACATCTACAGCCATTATTGCTAGAACAACCCCAGCCATCACCTCTACAGTCATCATCACTGCCTCTGTGACCATCACAATTGTATCCTTTCAGCTGTTACCCTTACAGACATTACAACCAGTCATGCCCATGACACTCTTCCCCATATGACCATCACCTCTACCACCATTACCACTTTCCTGTAGCCAACACCTCTGGGCTCTCATCCCTGCCATCAACACACCTGGGTGATCTGTCTGTATCTGCCTCCCGACTGCCACTGTCACCCATGCAGCTATCATCCTCTTAGCTACCACCCTTCCAGACACTATCACTAGAGCCAGTCATGCCCAGTGATGCCTTCACCCTTACAACCGTAACTGCTAGAGCCATGTACCCTCTGTCATCATCACCCTGCAGCTGTCATCTCCCCCCACACCGGCACACCTCCAGCCATCCTCACCAGAGCAGTCACACCCAGAGTCAACATCCCTTGGCCATCACTACTTATATTTATCACCACCACAGTCATCATCACGAAAAAAAAAAAAAAAAGCAATTGCAAGTCAGTCCACACCACCAGCAAACGTCCCTTTCGGCAGGCATCTCTTGACCGTCTGTGTGCTAAATTTAGAATGTTCACTTTGTGGGTCTTTGGTGGCAGACATTTTAATAACGTTAATGACAATCTTATCACAAAAGCAATTCATTTGTATCACATACAATTTAGAAAAGAAGGATAAACAAAAAGAAGAAAGTTCAAATATCCCTTTCTGTTCTCTCTCTCTGCAGTACAATTTGCACAGAAAGCAGATTAGTGGTTTGGGGGGTTGGGGAAGGAAGAGAGAGATCAGGAGGGACCCAAGGATGCTTTGAGGGGTGATGGATAGTTCACACTCTTGGTCGTGGAGATGGTTCATCATTGTATACAAATGTAAAAACTCAACAAACCGTATACTTTTCAAAAGTGCAACTTATTGTAGTTCAATTACACCTAAATAAAGTTGTTTTTAAATTTTCAAAAGTTCAAGTCCCACTTCACACAGTGCATTGGTATCTGCTTGTCAAGCTGACCACAGTATCAAGATTTTCTGGCGCTATGCACCTTCTGCTAGAGGTGATTTGTAACGGCCACCGAGAAGCCCAGGCATAATACACCACAATTATTTCACCAGGCCTCTACAGATGAATTTACGTTGGCTTGATATTTTGACTCTTCATCGTACATCCTTAAAGGAAATATTCACAGCTACGATTTATTTATTTATTTTTTCTCCTTAGGATACATTTCCAGAAGGGGAATCCCTGGGGGAAAAGATGTGCACCTTTTAAAGCTTTCCATTATGGGGCACTCGTGAAATTTGAGGTTGTTCCCAAGATGTGTTGACTTCTTCCCCCTACTCTCCAGCCTGCCCTATGCCCTCCCACCATCCATCGGTGGGGGTGAGCTCAGGAAAGCCTAGGTCCTTTCCCCCCAAGCTGAAAGCATACTTCTTTGGCTCCGTCCTACTCAGCCTGCCCGGTAGACTCGCAAAAAGACCAGCACCGCCAGCTCGCACCCCTTCCTCTACCCTCCCCGTGGCCTGCGCTTTCCAGCCCCAAAGTCCTTCCCAGGTCGACCCCGGGCCGCGGGAACTGCCGAACCGCGCTGCGCGGTGTGGGGGACCCGGCGGGCCTTGGGGGACAGGAGACGGCGATCGGGGGCGCCAGGCGCGGGACACGCAGCTGCGGGGCTTGGGGCACATGGGGCTCGGGCGGCCGGAGCGGAGCAGCCTGGGTGGAGCCACTGGCCCAACCTTCCCGGCCCGCGCCGCGAGCGCGCGTCCCGGGCCTGCGCAGGATGTGCCGGCTTCCTGTTTGCTCAGCTCCGGCCGCGAGCCGAGCTCACACACTAACCGCAGTCTTCAAAGGCAGCCACCGCAGCCCGGCGCTGGGCGCTGCGACCGCCTCGTCGAGGACGGGAGAAGGCAGAGGAGTGGGGGAGGGGGTGAAGGGACCTCGAGAGAAGTACAGCGGGGCGACCCGCCCCCGGGACAGAAGGGAGCGGGGGTTTTCCCTTCCCCTCTGGCTTCTTTGCAGATCTCTCTCTTCTGGTCCGCTCTGTCCACTCAGGGGGTCCTGGGCTCCCTCTTCCGCACTTGCCTTCTCGGAACGTTAGTCCCAGCAGACTGCCCTGGCCCCCGTCCCATTAGGTCAGGCCCCAGCTGGCTAATGGGCCCTAAAAACGTTTTTAATAGGTGTTGCCTTCCGGGCAACACATTTGTATTTTATAGTTTCTGTTTCAGGTACACAAAGCCCTCAGTTGAAAAAGCGATCCAGGTCAGCAGTTCAGGGAACAAGGCCACCTCCAACTTGATAATGGGCAGGCAAACAGGACCCAGGATAGAGCTCTCTGCCCAGAGCCTTGTGCCAGGCATTCTGAGGAGATGTGAGATAATAGCTGTCAGGGTCCCTCGCACCTGGGAGCTTCCATCTTAGGTAGGGGCGGCAAGCTTACATCTGCCCAGCACTGTTCTTTGCCAAGCACGACAGGAGGCACTTCAGAAACATTTAATGCCACCACAGGCCCCGCCATTCCCAACCAGGGGAAGCAGTTTAAATTGGGGTTATTATGGCAAAGATATGTATAGTATAATAGGTGGGGCAGGAGTATTGTGGTGTGTGTGTGTGTATGTGTGTGTGTGTGTGTGTGTGTGTGTTGTGGGGTAGGGGGAGTATTCCACAAATAGTGAGAACTGTCTGAACCTTCAGAGGGCAGATCCTGGGCTTCCATAGACACAAAGGTCATTGTAGACTGCATTCACATAGAGCAGCCCCTGACTTGCACCTCATCTCAAGAGATTCTAATTTGCTAGATGATCATGGGTGGAATATTTGTGGCTGATGTGACCCAGACATGTATGAACGCATCCGTCACTCTGCAAATGGGTACAATCCTGCTGTGAGAGAGTAAGTTTAGATAAGCGATATCTAAATTTGGAAAACTTCCCAAATGATTCTGATTCTCATCGTTCCCTGACACCCACACACATGCAGTTGAAAATAAGAACACTATGTGGCAGGCAGTGGGCTCTACAACAACCCTATAAAGCAGCCACTGCTGTTATCCTCATTTCCAGGGAGGAAGCCAAGACTCAGAGGGGTTCAGCAAACTGTGTAAGCCAACACAGCTAGGAAGTAACGGAGCTAACTTAAACACAGGCTTGGTCTGGGTTTAAGGCCCGTGCTATTAACCACTAGGTTCAAGTGCCTCTGATATAGAGTTTCTGAACAAGGTGAGAGAATTGCCACCCTATCCTGGTTGAGGTACCACAGGGCCACCTTGAAACAAAGCAGGGTGAAGAGGATGCGGAGAGCATCTGGAAGGGGCATCACATACACAATAGCTGGAGAGTTAGGGTTGATTAAATGCAGGCGATATACAGGGGCATTCTTGTCAACCTAGGGAGTATTCACATCTGTAATACCTGGCTTAGAGGGTTGGAATGGGGAAGCAAGCCAACTTCAAACAGCTGTTGTATAGACGGAAGGGCAGTATTCTAGGTGGCCAGGAATGATGGGGAAGAGATAAACGGAAGATTTGGGTTCATTTCATGGAAGACATTTTTTGATATTCAGATGGTACTAGCTCAGCCCTGGTAAATAGTGATCTTCCTGTCTCTAGAAACATTTCAAGTGGAGACCACACAGTCCCTTGGAAATACCTGGGCATTTCCAAGGTAAAGTCCATCTTGGTAGCCAGAGCCCTTGTCACACTTCATGATGGTCATTTTAGGTGGGGTCAAGGGCAAGGAGAGCAGAAGTGCAAGTGAGAGGAGGGTAGAAGAGAGCCAGGAGCCTGGGCAAGAAGCCACCATCTCCGTACATATAGACAGCACATGGGGAGCTCGCAGCTCTGGGAAGGCCGGGGAGCCCCTGGCAGCAGGGGCTGATGGGAAGGAAAGACAGTCATCTCTGAATCTCTGAACTCATGATAAGGTCTGGGTTTAAAAACAAAACAAAAAAAAAACACCTGCAGGCAGCGGTGGCAATTACCATCAGAGGAAGAGGCTGGGCTCTATGACCTTGGGCAAGTGACTTTGGGCCATGAGCTCTAATGAAGAGAATGACAATGATAATGTGGGCCTTGCATGGGGGTTGGAGGGGAGGAGTGTGGTGTGTGTGTAAGTATAACCAGCGTTACTCAGGTGACACGTATAGAGAAAGCGCTCTTGGCCCAGTGTCCAGTGCTTGGAAAGCTTGGTCCCTGCTGGGTGACTCCACCTCAGTTCCCTCCAGACTCCACCCAGAGTTTCTCCTCCAGCCTTGGCACCTGCTCCTACATCATATCTGGACCTCAGCTAAGATCTCTGCTTCATGACCTGGTGGCCCATATCCTGTATGTTTCCACCTTGTCAAGGGCAGGGTCGTTCAGCCCAAGCAATTCTAGAACACAGGAGGTGTGACAAGCAAGAAGTCCTAGGACACTCAGGACCACTGGGAGGGAAATCAGCTTTTTAGCTTCAGGGTCTTGCCATGGACCACTGGGACTTTCTCAACCACCAGCCTACCTCACTTGAACTGCTTGCTCAGTTCCTGTTTCACAAAGAAACTAGGAAGTGAAGAGATGGGCCAGCGTCAGGGCAAGGGTTGGCTGGGCGGAGCAGGGCTGGGGAGTGCCTCCCACTCCCCTCTGAGAGAACCTTGAGGGACAAGATGGACTGAGAGGAAACGGTTGTTATTGAATCTTTCATATTTCTATTTTTTGGCTTCAACAGGGCCCAGTCACTGATTGAGGAAGTACCCAGTAAGTTGGTAACGTTCACTGCTGACGTGGTTAAGCTGGGTGAAGGGTGGCTAGCCCAACCCCTTCTGTGGTTCTAGCCCATGAACAGCTGGAGCAGCTGGCGGGCAAGTGAGAGAGGACCAAGTCATAATTTTGAAAATGAACCGTTTAGAGTCTCTGTTCACGTATAGAGGTATGTCATCTTATCCACGTTCTTTTGTATTCCAGAAAGGATATAAAGGGTCAAAAATGGAGGTCAATCCCATCATCACCACAGCTGTCACAGCTCTGTGACCTCAAAGAGGTCTTCGTGCGCCTCAGTTTGCTCATTAGCACCAGTAGGGGAGTAACTGAGGCCCATCCTGGGAGTCAGAGGGGAGCTGGCTCGGAGCTGAGTCAGGAGTACTGGCGGCTTCATCTGAGCTCCTACCTCAAAGAACAGTGTCACCTTGGGCAAGTCCCTTCTTTTTTCTTGTCTGCTGTTGCAGTTTTCCCATCTGGATACTGAAACAGTCAAACCTGCTTTTTGTTTATTTGGGTCTGGAGCTATTAGTCAGGACTGGCTATGTCATTTGTGGGGCCTTGTGCAAAGTGAAAGGCTGGGTTATTCAGTTACTAATTTGAGTCTGACTCTTTGCGACCTCATGGACTGCAGCATGCCAGGCTTCCCTGTCCTTCATTCTCTTCCCAGAGTTTGCTGGAAGTCATGTCCACTGAGTCGGTGATGCCATCCAACCATCCCCTTGTTAAAAAAAACTCTTAAAGATTTCAAGATGATGACATCAGAATATCACATCAAATTTGGGGCCTTTCTAAGCACAAGGCCTCAGGCAACTGCACAGGTCAGTCAGTCAGAATGTGGCCCTGCAATTGCTTCCAATACAACTGTATGGGAAGCCCCTTCGGCTGCTTTTTTCTTTTTAATTGAAGTATAGATGATTGACAACATAGCATCAGTTTCAGGTGAATTGGCACGCTGCTTTGCCCTGTGGCATTTCTGAGGAGCCCTGGGCTCCAGGGAGCATAGCTGGGAAAACACAGAGACTTGTTCAAAAGCCTGTCTGGTTTTGACAATTTATATGTAAAAGTTGAGCCCAAACCTTTTCCTTACCTCCCTCCAAAGGTGGGCAGATGATGGCATTTTCATCTGTGAGGCTTCCTGGCTTACAGGGCGCTGTCACATCTGGATCTCATGGGCCTCTCATCATAACCTCATGAGTAAGGTGGGCCAGGGAGTTTACAAGCAGGGATAACTGAAGACCAGAGAGGTGTGGTGACTTGAGCAAGGCCACACAGCTGGTACAAGAACTCTAGAATCCTAACTCCTAGGAAAAGGGAGTTTTCCACATGGCCTGCTTCACAGTGGCGATTGGCAGGTAAGGAGGGGTTTGGCAAGCTTTATTCTCCAGTATAAAAACCAAGGACCAGAGTCCAAGGCAACATTTATTTATCTTTGATTTCTACTGATATCTCAAGTGCCCTGTGTTCGCCCTGCTGTGCGCCCTGAACGTCTCCCTGCCTGATCCAGAGGGAAGCCCTTGAAGCAGGATACTCTGCAGGCCGGGCATCTGAGGCCCAGGAAGGGAGGTGGTGAGGGGCTGTGGCCCCCTCTGCAGCCAGGATTCTGGGGCCAGGGTTCTCAACCCCAAAATGGTGGATTGGAACAGGCAGTTAAGTTGTGGGGAGATGAGGCAAAGCCCTGGGTCTTGCGCGAAAGGGAGGAAAGGGGTGTGAGCTGCCCTAGGGTGAAAGCCTTGTGAGGGGCTCTTGGCCAGGCACTCGGGGCCCCCTGCTGCCCAGGAACCCCAGGAGCAAGTGTCAGGGGTCAAAGGTAAAGACCAGGGCAGGCAGGCCCTGGGGAAGTAGGATGGTGTGAAGAATGTGAGCTAAGTCTCAACTCACCAGCTGTGTGATCCTGGTTGAACCTGTTTTCTCATCTGTCAAACAGTGAGAACCAGAACTTTTTTCCCTTTTTAAGGGAATGGGTCCTGGAGTCCTTTGCTTGGTTTAAATCCTGCTCATTTCCTTGACAAGTGACCTTGACAACTTGGTTAATCTCTATGAACCTAGCTTCCATTCTCTCATTTGTAAAATGGGAACAATATAAGTACCTTCTCAGAGGTTGTGGGGATGAAATGGGAAAATGTGATAATGTATGGTACACTTAAAAATTTAAGAAAGTAGATCTCACGTTTAATGTTCTTAGCACAATAAAATTGAAAATGTAAAACACAGTGCCTGGTACATGGTGAACACTCAGTGGATGATAGGTGTGATGACTGTGATGGTGGTGGTGGCGACTCATTTTATTATGACTACCTGTCTTTGTGGGGTGAGCTTGTGAGGGAGCAAATGACTCAGCAAACAGGGGCCCACCGTGGGGTGCTACAGGCTCTCAGTGAGGATGGCTCAGAGCTGGGGACTTTGGGTGCAAGCATTGGTGGTGATAACTGTCACAGGTCACCCTCACACTTGGTGCTCCCGCCTGGGGGACTCCTCAGCTGGGTGCCCTTGCTCAGCATTCTGCCCCAGAGTTCTCCTTTTCTCCTCCCCTTGGTGCTGGCCCCAACTTTCTGGGACCACTTTTGACAAGTCCCCCAGCATGGGGTTCCCCTGGTCCTGTCCACAAAGCTACAACCTTTACCACAGGAGGTGGTTGGCTGGGCGTGGCATGCATGCGAATCCACGTACACGCACGCATGCTCACTTGCACCTTCTCAAGCACATGTGCTCCCCAACTGAGCTTCTGGGAGCCTCACATCCCCGCCCCCACCTCACCTCCTCCCCTTCCGCCTCCACCACAAAAGCCACCAGCTGCACAGCAGACAATGCAAAACCCACAGGCAGGCTTCACTGCCAGGCTGTTTCAAGCTTTTAGCAGGATGTGAGCCCAGGTGGCTAATGGTTCAGCTGGCCAGAGACAGCCCTTCCCCATCCTCCCTCCTGCTCCAGCCGCTGGTTTGGTGAGCCTGGAAAGGGCTAGCAGGTAGGCTAGGGCATTCTGCATGGTACCAAGGGGCAAAAGATCTGGATTGCTGATCCATTCTGGCCCCACCATGTTCCCACCAAACACAGTGTGTCCTCAGGCAGGTCTTACCCCATTGGGAACTCAGTTCTCCTATCTGTAAAATGGGGAGACCAGATTTCATGCACACAGGTTAATGGTCACCCAAGGATGCTGGAGGATTTTTCAGCATGGTCCCAGGGCCTGTGCTTTGGAAAGCTCACTGGGAGACCAACGTGCTGGGAAGTCTGGGGTAATAATTGGGTAGAGTTGCTCAGGTTGTTCCCAACTTCGAGTAGGGCCATATTCCAGAGTCCCCTCCTACCCCTTGGGCAGATTCCTATGTGTTAACTCCCTATGCTGTCAGTAGGAATGGAGCCCATCCAGGGTTTAGGAGTGATGGGCTTACACATGGGTGGGTAGAGGGGCTGGTCTGTCTGACGCTGGAGTGGCAGTAACACAGCCAAAGGCCTCAGCTGCCATCCGTTCCTCTCCCTCCAGGGGTGCAGCAGCCTGGAGGAAGCAATTGTTCCTTCAGCCTGTGGACTGCAGCCAGGAGGCCACTGTAGGGTCAGGGCCAGGGCAGGAGGCCAGTGGCGGCCTCAAGGGTGCAGGAGTACCCACAAGTCAGGAGCCAGTGTAGGTCAGGCTGTATCCAGCAGGTGTGACAGAGTGGGACTCTCACAGGGTCTTGGAGCTCCTGGGAGGTAGAGTGCTGTCTTGTACTGATCTTTTGAAGTGGGGGAGGAGGTGGGTCTGCCAAGTCAGTGGCTGGTCTGCTGGATTCATAGGAGGAAAGGGGACCACCTGGCTCTTGTATCCAGGGGCCAGGGGTTGGGAGCTGAGGGTGAAATGTCCCAGCCTAAAGGTGGGAGTGTAGGGTGGAGAAGGGGTGGGGGGAGGTGCTGACAGTGACCAAGAAGCCCCACACCGCTAGGGCTTGGTTCCGGAGGAAGAGGCTGAGGGCTGTGGTTTCCAGGCAATGGGTTGGTGGGGGCTCTTGGGGCATGGGTGTTGTGGGGTGAGGGGAGTTGAGCGAGAGGGTCAGGAGGGGAGTCTCAGACACTAGACACTCCAGCCTAGGATAGCGAGAGCAGAGACTGTCACCAGAGGGGCCAAGGAGGCGGTGGGAGCCGCCCTGGCAGTCAGGGGCTCTGTGTGCCGCTGTAGCCAGGAGAACTCCTCCTGAAGCTGGCGCCTCTGCAGCTCTGGGCCCACCTTCTCACGGATGATTTGGTAGTAGCGGTTCAGGTACTGGAGCTGCAAGACATAGGAGGGGTGAGGGCTTCACAGGCCAAGGTGTAGGAGCTTGGTGCCATCTTGGCCCAGATCCCGGTCCCCAGCCATCCTCAGGTGAGCAGGGGAGGGATGCCCCAGTGTGAGCCTATAGATGCCACTCGTGTGGACCCTCCCAAAGTGAGGGAAGGGGCAGAGGGTCTTAGGGTAGGGGGAGCAGAGGCAAGAGAGGGCCAGGGCCAGGGAGAAGGCAGTCAGTGGCTCGAGGGCTGGAGACAGACAGCGCCGAGGGGTGCCCACTCACCTGCTCAGGGGACAGCAGGCTGACATCAATGAGGTTCCGATCGTAGGGCACCAAGGACACCACTTCAAAGGTCAGGTAGGTCCCTGGGTACTGGGGGACCCACAGGTAAAGGAGGAAAGCAGGAAGTGAGCAAGGCTAGACAGAGAGAGAGAAACTCCACCCAGAAGCCCAGGGCACAGGGAACTGGCCTTGTCAAGCCTGAGCCCCCACAGTGCCCTTAGCCACCCCTGTGTCCACCACTTAGCCACCTGCCTTTGGTGCTTCCCTCATGATTCCTGAAGTTTAGACTTAGGCCTATGTTTCTCAGATGTAGAGATCTAACTTCCATCTCTACATCTCTCTATCTGTCTATCCGTATCTCTGTTTCTATCAATTGATGTATCTATGGAGACAAGCACAAAGAAGAAGAAATAGCCCATAATTCCCATCTCCCAGAGAGCTCTTGCATGTATGTGCTTAGAAAATTCAAACTACAAAAAGAGACTCAATAAAAATGGAAAGATTCCTCCTTGCCTGGTTTCTTTCCTGAAAACATTTTTGGCATATATAAGATATATACAAGTATATTCTAAAAAAAAAAATTCAAGCATAATGGATCCTACTATACACTTTCCTGCACCTTCCCCAACTCTGTCCCCCACCATAGTAAACTTAGGAGAGTGCTCCATATTAGCACAGGAAGGTCTACCTCCTTCATTTTAAGGGCCTATAGTATGTGGATGATAATTTATTTAACCAATGATGGATATTTGGGCTGTTTCCATTTTTTAAACTATTACTGTGAATGCTACAATCAACATCATCATATAAACATCTTTGTACAAAAGTGGCATTTTGGGACTATAGCCAGAAGGTAAACATCTGGCAGTGGGAAGGCAGAGACAAAAAGTACAGGCACTTTTAGTATAAATTTTGATAGATATTATCAAACTGCCTTCCTGAAAGTTTGTAGGTATTTGTACCTACCCAAGGAACGTATGAGAGTGTCCTTGTCCCCACAAACTCACAAGCACTGGGTATCATCAAAGTCTTTTGCTTTTGTCAATCAGGTGGTACTCCACTGTCACTTTGATTTGTATCTTTTTAACAATAAAGTTGAGCATCTTTTCGAATTTATGGACCATTTGTGTTGATTTTAGTTAATTGCCTCTTTATGTCTTTTAATAATTTTTTCTGTCTTCCTTATTTTGGTCTTACTTTTTTTTTTTAAGTCGCCCAGTTGTGTCCGACTCTTTGCGACCCCATGGACTCTACAGTCCATGGAATTCTCCAGGACACAATACTGGAGTGGGTGAAAGTGAAAGTGAAGTCGCTCAGTCGTGTCTGACTCTTTTCGACCCATGGACTGTAGCCCACCAGGCTCCTCCATCCATGGGATTCTCCAGGCAAGAATACTGGAGTGGGTTGCCATTTCCTATCGAACCCAGGTCTCCCACATTGCAGGCAGATGCTTTAACCTCTGCACCACCAGGGAAGCCTTTCCCTTTTCCAGGGAATTTTCCCAACCCAGGGATCGAACCCAGGTCTCCCGCATTGCAGGTGGATTCTTTACCAGCTGAGCCACAAGGGAAGCCTGGTCTTACTGATTTTTTAAATGCTTGTGGTAAAAGGACATCCCTCCTTTTTCAGATATATGTGCTATACTTGTCATACATCTTTTGACTTCATTTTGGCATTGTTCCCATATAGACGTTCTTTGTTTAACTGAGTCAGAGTTATAAAGGCCCCTTTCTGCCCTGGGATTATAAATGAATTCATATAGGTTTTCTTCTAGATCTTTTATGGTTTCACTGTTAAACTTTGATCCATTTGCAATTTTTTTTAGAGTAACAACGAGGTTCTTCAGTTTAATTCCCCCAACCAAATGATTAGCCATTTGTCTCCCCTGCCCAGTGATCAAACAATCTCTCTTCTTGACTGTTTTGAGGCAACAGCTTGATAGTAAACTAAATTCCCACCTCGTTTTATGGAAATTAGAGTGTCTATTTCTGGACGAACTATTCTGTCCCACTGTTCCATCCGTCTTTCCCATCTCTGCTGTCTTACTGTTTTAGTGATGGCAGCTTTGTAGTGTGGGCTAGTATCTGCAAGAGCTAGTTTCCCTTATTGTTCTTTTCCAGAATTATCCTAGCTACTGAGCTATCTTTGTATGTTTATCTGTACAAATAAACTTTACCATCATTTTGTGAAGTTACAAAAGCATCCAGTTAACGTTGAAATTGCAGTTGTCTTGAATTTGTAGATTAATTTAGGGAGAAATGACATCTTCATAATATTGAGGCTTATTTCCAGAGAGCACCGTTTACTTAAATCTTTTTTTATGTCCCTCAGTAGAGATTTTCTGCACATAAGTCTTTTAAAGTTTATATCTAGGTATTTTATCTTCTTGGTTGTTATTATACAGAATCTTTATACCTAACAAGCTCCCCTGGTGCTTATTATGTGCATTGAGAACCAATGATTTAGGGCAGGGCTACTGATTCATTTGGTTCAGAGTGAGACCTGGGCATTGGCTTGGAAAAAAAAAAAAACAACTCTAGAGGATTCAAATATTCTAATGTGCAAACAGGTTTGAAAAACTGTTTTATGGAATTATTTTGATGCTAAGGAAGACTCTAAAGAAATTCATGCCCATACATTGAGTTCTCCTTTGACCTTCCTCACCCCCGATGCAGCCCAAAGTCCCTGCCACGCTGTCTACCCCTCCAGCCTGTCTTTACCTTGGTCTTTGCTTCTACCACAAGGGCCACATCTTCCAGACGGATCCCAAATTCTCCATCCAGATAGTAGCCAGGTTCTGGGAAACAGAAGAGATACTGGTGACATTAGATAAGGGGAAGACCCAAGCCCAGGTTTCCTGTACTGAATGAGGAGTGGCAGTCCCACCACTTGCTAGATGTTAGAAGGGGCTTGGTGTTATGGTGGGACAGCCTATATGGGACTGGGGAGGTGGGTGAGGGAGTACAGCAGTGGAGTCTGGGCAGGCCTGTGTGGGGTTGTGCTCCCTGAAGGCTGGCATTTGCTAGAATGAAGTCATGGAGGAGCCCGAGAACCGTACCAATGGAAGTGAACATGCCCTTGGCCATGGCAATGTTGCCGGACTGGAATCCCACTGGCCCTGCAAAGGGAGAGAGGAAGAGGCAAGGCCAGCATCAGCTCTCCTGCACTCACCAGCATGGCATGTAGCAGGTTCCATGGCATCTAGCAGGTTCTGGGAAAGAGCAGGTAACTGGATACCCCCAGCAGGATGCATCCACCATCCTCGTCTACCAGTGACTGGTATGGACTGGGTTGGCTCTGGCTTTTATTTCTCTGGGGTCTAGGCCAGTCAGCCACTGTGTCTTGACCTGCCTTTCTTTTTTCTGGAGCCGTCCTGGATGCTAGTTGGAGTGGCCGACTGCCAGAATTTCTCACTTACCCTGTGGAGCACCAACTTCCCACCAGCTGGGTCCCCTGGCCTGGGTCACTGGCCCTCCATGGGTCCCAGTCCTTTCCATACCTGTGAAATACTCTGCCTCTCTCATAAGAGGGGGGACTGCAGGGGAGTGCCAAAGAGATACCTACACTCGTGCACACATAGGAAGTTGCCAATGCCATGGCCTGTCCCGTGACCATAATTGAGCCCAACATCCCACAAGGCTTTGCGGGCAAAGGCCTCCACCATTCGCCCTGGAAGAGAGACGACCTCCAGTCAATTGGTTGGACGCCATAGTATTGGCTTTGCCCCTTCTGGCTAACTTTTCCCAGACTAACCACCAGGATGGTGCATGAGGAGAGGGGCCCGAGACGCAGGTAGGCATGCCCTGTCTCCAGTCTATTCTATGTTGTACACATTACCTGGACCTCCCCATGTGTCAAGATACCTGCTTCCTCCCAGAATCCTCCCATGAGTGCTGCAGCACACTGACCACCCCTGCCCCTGAGCTCAAGGACTGGCTCTCCCACTAACCCTCTGTGTGATCTTGGGCAAGTGGCTTTCTCTCTCTGGGCTGAACTGGATCTATACAGTGGAGGGAGTGATGACGTAACCCCTGCCCCACTGGCCTCCCAGGGTCTGGCTGCAGTGGAATCAGGGCCTGAGGCTCTGGGTCCAGCCTGGTTTCCAAAACCCACCTGAGGTAGCAGCTGGGAAGACAAGTCTGGACAGGTCAATATTTCCTATCAACACGCGGGTGTATGCCTCCTGATGGAGAGAAGATGACAAAATATGCATGAAGCCCGAGTGGCTAGAAACTCATATGTGGGCCCAGAGGGATATGGGGGGACCCATGCATGCTTGTGTGTGGGCACACGGGTTCCGGAAGACGGCCAGAGGAGGCTGAGGGGCACCTGCCCAAAGCTGGGGCTTGGTCCACGTGGTTCCCTTTGGCTTGTCTAGGTGGGGGGTGAGCTGAGGCTGCGACAGTAAGGCTTTAGAAGGCAAACTCCCTGGGCTAGAATCCTAACGTGGCCACTCACAAACTTGACCTTGATCAAGTGTTTTGAGCTTCTTTGTGCCTCAGTTTCGTGGTCTGTAATGGGATGATCAGTACCAGCTCAGGTTGTTGGGAGAAGTGGGTAGATTTGTGCATGTAGGGTGCTCTCGACAAAGTAAATGGGTCAAATAGAGGTCAGCGCCCCTCACTGCCCTTATCATGATCACCCTTGAGTTTTCTTACGGCCTTATGATTAAGTTGAGGCCTGATAATGGGCAGGTCAGCCTTGCTCTGTTGGGGCTGTTACCTTGTGGAAAGAGGGAGGGAGGCATCTTCTCCCAGTCACTCCCTGTGGTGATGTGGTGAGTCCCCTTCACCACACACCCCCCACACACAGGGCTTGTCATCTTGAGCATGACAGTCCGGGGCACTGGATTTATCCACTAAACTGAGCTCCTGGAGGCCTGACCAGTGTTTGTTTTCTCTGTCTCTGTCTCAAGTACAATGTCTGAGCCACAGTTCACCTGCTGAATGCACAAATGTGGTCCCAGAGTGCACAGACCGTGTCCCCACACCTACCCCCAGCGGACCAGCCCTCATCGTTTCCTGAACAGTGAAGTCCCTTTCCACCTCTGAGACTGTGCTGGTGCCAGTTTTTTTTTCCCCTGGAATGGAATGCCTGTCTTCTTCCTTTCTGCTCAGCACAGGGCTAGGCTCACAGACTGCACTAAATAAATGTTTGTTCATTGAGTTTCTGAAATGGGATGATGATAAGCTTGGGCTGAGGCCCTACCAGGGGCCTGAAGTATCTCTGGGGAAGTAGTCCGGGGCACTGGGTTTCCTGGTACTAATTTGCTGTGTGACCTACGGTGAACTACTTAACCTCCCTGGGCTTCAGTTTCAGACTCTATATAATCAAACGGCTCTTGCAGGAGTGGTTGCTTGGGTGTCCCTTGGGTGAGCACAGGCAGGGAAATCTGGTCTGATGCCTACCTTTTGGAAAGCTGAGGGGGTGCCCCAGTGGACTGTCCTGGTGACGTCTGTTGTCCCATCCCTGTGGAGAAGGACAATCATCAGGTCCAGCTCAGGTGAACACTTTGGGGTAGGGATCGTGGCCACGTTCTTCTGGAGTGTTCACCACTGGGGTTTGAGTGGCAGGACTGGGATGGCGGTGAGGAAGGAGGCCAAGGGAAGATGGCAGCCATGATGCAGTTCCCATCCTCAGCATGTGCGTCTGAAAGAGCTCTGCCAAGTTGTCAGGAATCCTGAGTCCCCACATACATCCTCCACCCCAATCCCACCCATTTTGACCAAAAGTTTCCTTGGGCCAGTCTGGCTCTAAAAGCTCCCTCCAGGCTTCCTGTGAGGCAGGAAGGGATTGTCCCACTCTTACAGATGGGGAAACAGAGATCATAACACTCTCACACATTCATACACTTATTTACTATTTACAGAATGAGGGATGCAGAACAAACCTTATTATCACCATTTCATAGACGAGGCAACTCTCCCTCGCTGGCCTCATGGAGGCCGGGCCTGGCTCAAGCAGTGGCTTTATACAGTTTTCTCCATTGTAAACATGAATCTGCCCCAGGGATTTGCTCAGTGAACCAAAGCTGCCAGAAGGCAAACAGTCTGACTGCCAACCACCACCTGCAGTTGTTACCCCAGAATGGCCCCTGTGGCCACCCCCGCCCCCAGGGAAGTGGAGAATGGTCCCAGGGCCTTTGGGACTCCAGCTTTGGAGCAGGTCACAGGATGTGGCTGACTTCTTCAGAAGGAGAGAAGAGGAAGTGAGGTGACCGTTTCCCTGGCCTCACCCTGCTTGAGCACGCCCTAATCCAGCAACACACGGAGAATTCACTTCCCCTTTGCACATCAGCCATCTCAAGTCTGCACTGCGCCATACTAGTGACTGCAAAGGCTGCTAGGCTGAACGCCTGCCAGGCTGGCTGCCAGTGAAGGACCTTTGTCATTAGCACATTCACCACAGGATAGAGGATGGAAAACGATTCCCAGCTCTTGCATCAGTTCAGCACATCCCTTCCTTTCCCCCAAGTTTCCCAGATTCCAACTGCTTCCCAGATGAGAAGGGGAAAATCTTCCAGCCCATTTCAACTCAGCTCCTGTGTGAATGATTGGTCATACATTTGGAAGGAATGGGCTTAGCCTATTCTCATGGTTATCGTGGGCTTCCCTGGTAGCTCAGCTGGAAAAGAATCCGCCTGCCATGCAGGAGACCTGGGTTCGATTCCTGAGTTGGGAAGATCCCCTGGAGGAGGGCATAGCAACCTACTCCAGTATTCTGTAATGGGGCTTCCCAGGTGGTGCTAGTGTTAAAGAACCCATCTGTCAATGCAGGAGACATAAGAGATGTGAGTTCGATCCCTGGGTCAGGAAGATCCTCTGGAGGAGGATATGGCAGCCCATGCCAGTATTCTTGCCTGCAGAATCCCACGGACAGAGGAGCCTGGTGGGCTACAGTCCATGTGGTCGCAAAGAGTCAGACATGACTGAATCGACTTAGCCCACATGGCTATCATGTCTAGGTGTTCAGGTTGTGCACTGTACAAAAGTAACACATCTTTAAAAATGCCATTCACCGAATGGGTATATACTAATTTCAATGAGAGCACACAAGTAGACACGCAGATTGTGGAGTCCTGGAGCAGGGGACAGTGCCCTCCCACATAACCCTATCTGTGGCCATGCACATACTCAGAACACACACACGTCTACTCACAAACATACCCCATGCTGACGGTAGTGCCTTGTCCCAGCTCTGCTGCTGGTTGTCCTCTGACGCTGCGTCACTCACCTGCCTGCTTCTCCTGAAGGTCCGATTCTGCCCCCGCTCCATACGATGCGGTCACCTCACCAAGCACCCAGTGAGGGGCGGGGTGGGGGCGTGCACTGTGCTGTCATGGCATGCAGGTTGTGTCCAGGGTATTTGGGTGAGAATATGGGCATACTTTTTGTACAGTCAAGCAGGGCATTTTGGACTGTGTAATAATGTTCGGGCTTAAAAAAACCTTTTACTTGCACAAGGGGAGTCTTTTCCTGATTTTTAGGCATCTGTGGGCAGCTGCACTTTTGGCCTCTGTCGGTTGCCCACCGGGCAGGGATTCCCACGCGTGAAAATGGACAGGCTACCTAAGCAATTCAATCCAGGCCTCTCCTTTCTCAGATGCAGGATCCACGCCCAGGAAGGGAAACCTTTGGCTGGCTCTTGTCTGAGCTGACACAGCCGGGCCAGGGCGGGGGTGAGGTGGAGTACATACCAGTACTGTCCCCCAGAATCCAGCAGGTATATCTCGTCTGAGGACAGGTTGCGGTGCAGCTCTTTGGTGGGGCTGGGAAGGGCAGAGATGCTGAGAAAGGAGCAGCCTAACACTGAGCCAGGTAGGGAGGGGTCCTGCGTGAAAGCAGAGGAACCCCTTCCTCCCTGTGGGTTGGCTTTTCAGCTAACTCCCTTGGGGATGTCATCATCTCCCAAAGGGCCCTGGAAGACTAATGAGCTTCTGCTGCTAATGTCCTCAGCACACATCTGTGCATCCTACATCTCCCCAGACCAGGCCCCGGTCCCCAGGGAGGGAGAAAGGAAATAGCCCTGAATGTGGGAGATGAGAACGCCTTAGCGAGCACCCAGTCCAGCCATCTTTTACATCAGGAGGCCCCTCGGGAAAGCCATGAGGGAACGGCCTGGACCCAGATGCTCAGTCTAGGGCTTTCTCTAACTTCCTGCTGCCTCTGGGAGCAGACGGCCCCAAGAAGCCAGGGCACAGGAAGGGAGGGAACTCAAGGGTGCGGCTGGAGAGCAGCAGTTGGTAGAGCTGAGGAATTCCTACCCTGCTCCTCTATAGTAGGGAGAGGGGGCTGGGCCAAGGCAGCTGAAGGCTTGGGGCCACCAGGAGAAGGAAGTCTGGGATAGGCTAGGCCAAACACTGGAGGTTCTCTGCCCTTTCCCAGTTTTGCCCTTGCCAGCCAGAGGCATCTGGTGAGCTTGATCACTCCCCTTCCCCAATTTCATCAGGCTGGCTGCAGGTGTTTGTTTTCTATGGAGCCAAACATCTGCCTAGCCTATATCTGGGGGCCACCTTGGTTGGTTCAGGGAGAGTGAATGGGCCCTTCTTCCCCACATGCTTGTGAGCTTTAAGAATTAAATAACTCACAGGAAGCAAAGGGAAAACATCCAGCAGCAGTCCCACCATCTGCCTTCCAGATCCTTCTGCCCTAAGTGCTCATAAAGTCCCAGCCTCCTGGGCAGTGAAATTACTCAAGTCTTTTAATTCAAAGGAGACTCCCAACACCTGACTGGGCTCTATTCCCTACCCCGAGCTCCCACCGTACTAAAGACCTCAAAGCTTAAATGTGGACTCAAGTCCTCCACAGGGCCCCAGAAAATTCTTCCTCCTGAAGTACCTGTAGTGGGCCAGGGCAGCATTCAGGCCACTTGCAGAGATGGTTTCAAAACTGGATCCAGAGAAGAACTCCTCCTCTCTGGAAAGGACAAGGCAGTAATGGTCAATGAATGGGCTCAGGGACTAGGCTGGGCCCAGGAGAGCTAGCAAAGGCAAGTGAAAAGTCATGTTTGCCTCTCCCTTGGCCAGGCTCCATTTGGCTTTCCCAGTCCCACCTCCTGTCCTTTCCCAAGCCCTGACCTGTCACTTATAGACCACTCAAGGTCAGAGAAGGAGAGACTGCAGACACCAATTATTCCTCCTCCACCTCCATTTTACAGATGGGGAAACCAAAGCTTTGTGTCTCAAAGTGAGTTCCTAGTAAAGCAAGTGTGAAGAAACCTAGCTCCCTGTATCTGAAAACTCCCCCAGCCCAGGAGCAGCATTTTGGGCTAAGTATGCCCTCAGGGAACCTCCCTCCTCAGCCTGATATTCTCAAGTGGTCCAAGGTCCTACTGGCCTGAGCTGGCCTCTCCTCAGAGGCCCGTGCCTGAAGCAGACACTAGGGGGCACTGTTGGGTTGTGGCCCTTCTAGGTGTCCAGCTCTCAGCAGAGTTGGGGAATGTCATCCAATACCCCTGCCCAGCTTCCTGACCACTCAAGAACCTGTCACTCCTTATTCCAGAGAGCCCTCAAATACAAGGAGGGTCTTCCTTCCCCAGTAAGTAAGGAGACCAGGCTCCCCTCCCTGCCCCGATTCCCACACTTAGTCAGCCGAAAAGGATGGCTGTGCTCATTCACCCTCGGAACTTCTCCAGTTGTTCTGCCCCAGAGAACTCATCCACGGTGCCTTGAGGCACATTCTTCTCCAGCCAGACCAAGTAGCGGATCACAGCCACAGCATCCCGCACCTGGAGCAGGACAAGCAGAAAGGCAGACTGAGGAACGGTCTCAGCTGGGGCTCCAGGATGCAGGAGATGTGGTGACTGCTCTGGGAGCTGAGCTTTAAAAACATGAGGGTTTAACTGGCTATGTGATACTATTAAGGGATTCTTATTCATGTCTATATACATGATCAGAGTAAGAGTTCTTGTCTTGTCAGAGATACTGAAATGTTGCTAGAAGAAACAATGTGATAGATGGCATTTGCTTTAAAATCATCCAGCAGCAGAGGATGGGGAGTGGAGGTAATGACTGTGGGGTTGTAGAGGAAATGAGATTGGCCTTGAGTTGATGATTATCAAAGCTGGATGATAGTAACGGGGATCACTAAGCTATTTCCTCTACTTTTGTACATGCTTAACATTTTCCACAAGAAAAGTTTTTAAAAATGAGGCAACATATCCCAATTTTAACAGGAATATCCTGGTGGGCTGCAGTCCATGGGGTCGCTAGGAGTCAGACACGACTGAGCGACTTCCCTTTCACTTTTCACTTTCACTCACTGGAGAAGGAAATGGCAACCCACTCTAGTGTTCTTGCCTGGAGAATCCCAGGGACGGAGGAGCCTGGTGGGCCTCTGTCTATGGGGTCACACAGAGTTGGACACGACTGAAGCGACTTAGCAGCAGCAGCAGCATCCAAAGGGGCAAGCCATCCTCTCCCCAGGGTGAAGAAATTATAAAAGCTAACATATTTAAGACTTGGAGTGTGCCAGGTGGCGGTATTAAAAGCTATATATATATTTAATATATATAAATACATAACTGTATTTATACACATAGAACTCTATAATTATTATATAAGTATCATATATTTACATAATTATTATATATTTATAGGTATATTTTGCACATATACATAGATGTATATAAATGCAAATATGTATAAAGTGAAAAAGTGAAGTCGCTCAGTTGTGTCCAACTCTTTGCAACCCCATGGACTGTAGCCTACCAGGGTCCTCCCTCCATGGGATTCTCCAGGCAAGAGTACTGGAGTGTATACTGTATATATTTAGGGGTTCTGAGGTGGTGCAGTGGTAAAGAACCTGCCTGCCAATGCAGGAGATGCAAGAGATGCGGGTTCAATCCTTGGGTCAGGAAGATCCCCTGGAGGAGGAAATGACAACCTACTCCAGTATTCTTGCCTGGTGAGCTACAGTTCAAGGAGTCACAAAGAGTCAGACACAACTGAGTGATTAAGCACGTACATGTTGTATATATTTATATTATGTATTACAATTAATATATTTAAACATATTATTTATTATTTATACTATATAATGTAGAGATATATCTTTAATTATCATAACAATCCTCTGCTGCTATGACAGTTACATAGTTACAGCTATGATCCTCATTTTACAGAGAAGGTAACTGAGGCCCAGAGAGGTGAAGTGACTTACCTAAGGTCACACAGCTAGGAGGTGGCTAGAGGAACTAAGATTTGAACTCAGACACTGTAGCTCTGGGGCTCAGGTTATAAACTACTGAACCAAGCTGTGAGTGAGAGGGTGGAGCATAAGTGGGTGTCCAGGAGTTTGGTGTCCACGTCTGTGTTTCACTAAGGGCCTTCTTGAGGCTCCTCGTGCATGGTCTCCTTTCTAACCCATCAAACTGGGAGCGCCCCAGAGGCCTGTGTGTCTGCCTGCCCATGGACTTACGTGACTGGCCCTGAGGAGGGTTTGCTCCTTGCTGTTTTTCACCGCCTTGGTTACCATCACTGGGGAGTAGGTGTCTTCTAGGAGCTTCTCCTGTGAGGAGCAGAGAGGAGATGGTCTGGGAGCCCTGTCTAGGGCATGGTGGGGTTTGAAAAGGATTAGCAGGAAATCCTGGCTGAGATGAGAGTTGCCGTTTCCTGGAGTGGCAGTGCCCTTCCTGTGTGTGCTTTCTGACTATGCAGGGCTTTCCTAGTCTTCTCTGTCCAGCCTAACCTTCCCTCTCTCCCTCCCTCCCTTGCTTCCTCCCCCCTCTCTGGTCCTGGATCCCCACAGTGCTCTGGGATGGATGCAAGCCTGGCCCTTGCCAGTTGTGGGCTGTTCGGACAAGTCTACTTCCTGCACATCTCGTATCATAACAACTGCCACTTACTGAGAGCCTGCCCTGCTGCAGGCACTTGGCTTTATATGAACTGTCTCCTTTTAAGCTCCTCAGAGCAATTCTTTTGAGGTTGTGACTCTTAGTGCCACTTTACAGGTGAGGAAGCAGAGGCCTGGACTGACGAAGTCACTCATCCAAGGTCTTGGCACAGTCGGTTCTCTGCCTCTCATCTGGTGACCTTAGAGCCTCTGCTCCCCCAGCCTCCGTGACAATGTCTGGGTTCTCCGTGGACAATGTCCTGCTGCTGCTTCTCCTGTCTCTTTCCAGGGAGGCCTAGAAGGAGACTCACTGCACCACTGCTGACTGACCAACTGCCAGAATGGACAAGGGGCTGTCCCCCTTTCCCTGTTAGATTGAGACTTATTGGGGCTCTTGGTGGGGGGAGGGGGATGGTGCCTGGCATGAGCCGGGGCCTGGCAAACCCACCTTGGGTATCAATTCATAGAGCCCATATGAGGTATAGCTGGTCCCGATCCAGACCTTCACGTCTCCTGAGGCGTAAGCCTGGACACTGCCAGAGACTTGGCTGTAGTCTTCGACTTGCACACATAGGGGACCCGTGCAGCCAGAGTTCAGGTACTGCAAGGTCTCAGAGCTAAAGCGACTCTTGTTTGCAAATAACCTGGGTGGACAGGGAAGACCGGGAGGGTCCAGAAGTCTCTAAGGGCAATGCAAAAGACCAGAGGCCCTGTGTTCCTGGAGGTCAGAGGTGGCCCGCACCAGGCAACTGTATAGGCCACATTTGGAGTATGTAGGAACAAAGATCAAAGGGGGTCAGGAAAAGGTGATCAGAGGCTTCCTAGAGGGTCTGGCAGGGGCAGGCACCCCACTTCTGGGAAGGCTGCAGGTCAGGGCTGTGAGGGGTTGGAGGAAGTCAATGACCTCAAGCCAAGGACAAGTCCTACCTGATGGAGGAGTCGGTGAGCAGTGTGTAGGAATAGAAGAAGGGATTATAAGGGATGTCACTGCCACGCAGGTTGAAGAGCCCTGGGGAAGAGAATTGATGGGGCCTACCTGAAGCTGACCTGCCTGAGGCAATTGCAAATGGCACCTTTTGCCCTCTTGCCTGCTTTGGCCCCCAAAGATCCCCAGCAGCATGCCTACCCGCATCCTCTACCCCTGAATGTTTCTCAGTCTTTCTGGAGAGGGGCAGGTCTTTGAAGCACTAACGAGCTCTAGGGACTCTTTCTCCCAGGAAAAGCATATACCCAGCCAGTAGTCTGCGCAGGTTGT
The DNA here is from genome assembly GCF_014754425.2 of Oryx dammah. NCBI lineage: Eukaryota > Metazoa > Chordata > Mammalia > Artiodactyla > Bovidae > Oryx > Oryx dammah. Next base: position 26,239,756 of record NW_024070207.1, read on the forward strand.
CAGTGGGCTTCCAGCCGAGCCAGGGTTGGGTGAGAAGTGCTGAGCCATGCTGGGACAGAGTTGGGCGGCATGGGGTGCTAAAGCTGGGTGTGTGAGCGCCCTGGACTCATGGCCAGGCGGTAAGAGGTGTTTGCTGGGCTGCCTCCCCTTCATGAGACAACAACCTCTACTGCTTTGGTCGCCTGGTCCTCCAGTGGTCCGTGGGCTGGCCCCAGATCACATGGGGCTTCCTGGTTTCCTTACTGGGTAGGCATAAGCTACTGCCCTCACCTCAGTTCCTACAGGTCAAGGCCAAGGAGGTCTCAGAACCCACAGGTACATGGTCATTGCTGCAGGGCCCAGGAAGCTTAGGGGTTCCTAGGCAAGCCAGGCCCTCCCTGCACCCACCGATCTATACTCACAGGCTGTCTCATCCAGTGCAGACAGAAGGACAGCAGTTGGGGCCTCAAGATGCTTCTGCATCTGGCTGCGGATGCCAGCTACTTTCTCCTGCCAGGTGCTCCCTGGAAATGAAAGAGCCCAAAGAAAGCATGAGTGACCTACCTTCTCTTTGCCACTCTGTTCCTAAGAGGGCTCCCTTTAGGGCAATCGTTCTCCATTCCTTTAAAAAGCAATAGAACCCTTTCTTTAACCAGACTCTTGTGTAGTCAGTAAGGACATGGGGCTCTTGATCCAGAAGGTTTGGGTTCAAATTCCAGCTCTGTGATTACTTGCTGGGTGACCTTGGGAAAATTACTTAACTGCTCTGTGCCCTATTTTGCACATCTGTAAAATGGAGATGGATTATAATAATAGTGTCTACCTCAATAGAGTTGTTGTGAGGGTTGAATTAACTAAGATTTGTAATGTATATAGAATGGTGTCTTGCTGTATAGGAAGTCCAGTATAACTTTCTGAGTAATAAATAGGCATGCAGAAGAGAGATCAGCAGAGCAGCCTGAGGTGAAGGGCAAATGGATAGGGCTTGCCCATGTTTAATCCTCTTCTCTGTGGTAACCCCAGCACTTACTAAAGCCACTTGGGTCTGAGCTAAACACTCTAAGGCAATGGCACACCACTCCAGTACTCCTGCCTGGGGAATCCCATGGATGGAGGAGCCTGGTAGGCTGCAGTCCATGGGGTCGCTAAGAGTCGGACACGACTGGGTGACTTCACCTTCACTTTTCACCTTCCTGCATTGGAGAAGGAAATGGCAACCCACTCCAGTATTCTTGCCTGGAGAATCCCAGGGACGGGGGAGCCTGGTGGGCTGCTGTCTATGGGGTCGCACAGAGTCAGACACGACTGAAGCAACTTAGCAGCAGCAGCAGCAGTACATTGTTTTAATCCTTACTTGGCCCATTTTACAGATAAGGAAATTAAGGCTTTAGAGAGGTAAAATGATGATTTTTCATAGCTGGCAAGGGGTGGAACTGAGACTTGACCCCAGGTCTGTTTGACTACATGGCTTGCACTCTTACTGGTACAGACATTGGATGACCTTGCTAACTTTGTTAGTCTCCACCTTGTCCTTAAACTCTGTGTCACAGACCTGTCCTTTTGGAGATGCTTGTGTATTGGTTCTAGGACTTTGGTTTTCATCTTTTTTTCTTGCTCCCTGCAATCCCTCTAAAGAGTCTGCCCCTCTGCAGGGCCAGGAATTTGCTGGCAGAAGATCATAAGCATGAAGAGTTCTAGCTGGGCTTGGAGATTAGCATAAATAACATAATTCAATTTAAAAAATCTTTATGCAAACAGGTAAAACTATTCAACAAGAACCAAAGCTTTGGGTGTAATACTGTTTTTTAAGGTTGATTCTATTTTACTGTGGTAAAATACACATACCATGAAATGTATCATTTTAGCCATTTTAAAGTGCACAACTCAGTGCCTTTAAGAACATTCACGAGATTGTGCAACCATCACTAATTCCAGAACATTCTCATCATCCCAAAAGGAAACCCTGCCCTCCAGCTGTCCCTCTCATTCGTTTCTCCCCCCAGCTCCAGCAACCACTGATCTGCTTTCTGTCTCCACAGACTTGCCTATGCTGGATATTTTACACAGATGGAATCATACAACATGGGGCTTTCGCTGGCTTCTTTCACTTAGAATGATGTTTTCAAGGTTCATGGATGTGATACATTTTCGAGACAACAAATGAAAGCCAACTTCAATGGCTCGATACACAGAGGTATCTTTGATGACTACTTTTCATGCTCTTTACTTCATCCCCTTTAAAACCTGTGAGTGACTGGAGAGAAAGTCTCTCTTATAAGCTTAGAAAGACTCTGTTCTTGGGCTTCCAGGCCCAATTTTTGTTCTGCGTGGCCTTTCCTTGAAGACTAGCAGCCTGCAATGGCTTGGTTTCCTTTCACTTGTGGGAAGTGATAAAACCCATGTGAATTCTTTCCCAGCCCCTGGAAGGTTTTCCCTCTTTATCCCCTCCTCTTCCTGATAGAACTGCAGCCTTCCTTATCTGAATGGGATGATGGAACTGTCTTGGATAGCAAGTTTCTTTAAAAACTGTGTCAAGCAGCAGAAGGATTCTGCAAGTTACATCAGAATGGATAAAGAAAATTGGACCCAATTGTGACTTGTTTCATCAGACCCAATATTTTGAAATTTCTCTCCTGTTTTCCAGATTCCTTTCCAAACAAGAAGTGTACGTAGACCTGTGTATGCAAATGGGCCTCTCAGATTGCCCAATGTTCCCAGGAATCCAAGTCAAGGGCTTGTATGAAAATTCCTAGGAAGGTAGGGAGTGGTGGTGGTCAAGACATTGATTCATAATCAGTAGCCTGGGTCCGGTCAGGAGATTAGTTAGTACTTACAAGAATCATAGAGCATATTGTTCTCTTATGACATATTTAGATGGTGTCAGTGGGGGTCAAGATTTTTGATGTTAGAACTTTAGGGGGTCAGTTAACTTTCCTTTGTGGTTTGGCCAAAACTTGAATTTAATCTGTGCCACAGATTGACCTTGAGTTTAGTTTATGCTTCCTTTGTCCACACCAGCCCATCTGACCCCAGCCATCTTACATCTGAATTCCTCATCACAGGAGGGCCAGAAGTCAAGGTCTGAATGATTCAATACAAAGCAGTCTTCAGTACCAGAGAAACAACTCATGTTTTTTCTCTCTGCAAAGGGGTAGGGATTCTGACTCCCTTGTTTCCTCCCTTCCTGTTCCCTCCTGCTTTAAATCATAACACTCTTTATTCCAGCATTTTCTAACTATGGTCTGAGGACCCTCTGATTCAGATTCTCTGAGGAGAGGGGGCCTAGAAACCTGCATGAAAGGTGCACATGAAACCATTGCTTTGGAACCTCTTAGGATGAATTTTTCAGCCAAAGGAGCAGCACTGCGGGTCGGTGCTGCTTCAAGCTGGGAAAGAGGACGAGCGTAGGAAATTACCTGTGAATGCCTCCTGCAGGGCATAAATGGGCTCACTTGGCACTGGAGGCCTCTCTGACCCCCACACCAGGTCCACAAGGTTGACGGGGATGGACAGCAGCTCTCTGTCAGAGACTTGTAGGGCCTTGTCATAACTCTCCCAGGAGTCTACAGAGACAGGAAGGAGTTTAGACTTCAGGAAAAACTGTGACTAGGGCAAAGTTAGCTCTTGTCCCCTCTGTCTCTCATTCCACTCTTGCAGCCTGGCTGCCAGAGCCTGTCCAAGCAGTGTGAACCTTCTGAGCTTTGCCCTTTCACCTTCTTCCTTCACTTTTCAAAGCTCAGTTGTCCTGAGCCCACCCTAATGCTGTCCACAGTCAGCTGGCTAAGCTCATCTTTTTAATTGTCAATGGCTGTGGGGCCCTCTTTTTGGTCCTGTCTGCATGCCACAGCCCAAAGGAATGGTGAGGTTCAGGCCACTGGAAAGGCTGGCAGAGAAAGCAGGTCTGAAGCGGGAGCCTTCTACTACGTATTCATGAGGACGCCACCTTTGGGGGCAGGCTGGCCAGTGGTGGGGGCACCAGGGCTCAAGGAGCCATGTTCCTAGAGGGAAGAAGAGGGGACTGTGCTGCTTCTTTTCTTATTTATTTTTTGGCCATGCCACACAGCATGCAGGATCTTAGTTCCCAGACCAGGGATTGAACCCATGCCCCTTGCAGTGGAAGTGCAGAGTCTTAACCACTGAACCCAGGGACTGTGCTTCTTTACTCAGAAACCCTTCCAACTCCTCCAACCCTTCCAAACTGCCTTCCAGAAGAGGGCTCTCAAGTGATTCTAGTGCCCCAATCAGTAGAGTTCCAGGGTACAGAAGATGGTTCTAGGTTGAAGACCATCTTAGCCTACTCATTGATTAGGTCTTAACAACTCCCCGAATCTTCTAATTTGGGTCTCTGCACTCCTGACTTTTAAAAAACTCTATTTATTCTTTTAAATGTCTTTTCATTACACAATCCCGGAATACAGCCTTGTTGCAAAATACTCTGCAACCACAAGTTCAAACATTCTATTTTTAGAGTCCCCCTGCACCTCCTTCTGCCAGGATGGGTTTCTTTACATCCCGAGGGCCTGAGTCTCCCTCGCTGGTGTGTACACACACACTGGAACTGAGGGAAGAACGTACTGATGGAGAAGAGGAAGGGGTCAACGCCCACACGTGCTCCCACAGGAATCTCGGTGAGGAGCCAGGTGACGATGGGAGTGGTGCCAACTGAAAGACAAGGAGGGACACTGAAGTTACCACAGCCCTCCAGCCAGGCTTCTGTCTGTGACAGTCCCGTCAGGTCTGTCCTCCATGATATTCGTCTCAAAGTTTAGGGATGGCTCCAAATTTCCCAAGCTCCTCACAGCAGCCCAGAATGGCCTTGCAGGCACCCCGTCACCTGTACCTTCCCCGGAGTCTCCTACCTTCCTTATGAAGCTCCCAGTTGCAGTCCATCTGCCGCTCAGCCTGGGTCCAGTAGCGGCTGTCAGTCCAGAGAGAGGCTTTCCCCATGGTCACCACCGCGACTCCTGGGGCAGAACAGAGACTCTTGGAGGGGAGGGGGACAGTGCAGAGCATGGCTTTAGTTAGCACATGCGTGATGCGGTAGTCTCTGACAGTGTCTCCTCCCTTGGAAGGAAGTGAGCGAGGAGATGTTAAAGAGAGTGTTGGGGGTAAGGCTGATGTGGACACTAACCCGGGGGCTTTGCTGAGGACAGGCAAAGAAGCCAAACCTGGTGACTTTGGCAAAGAGAAGAAGGACCAGTGATAGGCAAGTCAGGCAGCTAGAAGCCCAGGGGAGGGATGTTTAAGCATCAGCAAGGGAAGCTTAGGTTTCACTCAAGGAGCCAGGATCAGGGTGAGAGGCCCATTCCGAAACCCGTACCCTAGAGAGGGTCTCTATGTTTGTGTCTCATTGGACCATGTGAGGTGATGCTGTCCATAAAGGGACCAGCAAAGTAAAACTTTGCCCCCAAATGAGCCATCGGGTGAAAGAAATCAGTGGCTAGATATAGAGGTAGCAACTGACCCAGAAATGGAGCCCAGGGAGTGTGAGGCTGGGCCTGGCTGTGGCCGAGGCTGTGAGCACAGGAAAGAAGTCAGGAGGGCCATTTGCCTCATGCAGAAGTGTGGCTGGTCGGCTTTAAGATGTGCCCTGGTGACCCCTTTAGGAGTGATGGAGGGGAGACAGAGAGAGTAGCAGGGGCCTCTGGACACTAAATCCTGGGGTCCTGGCTGCTAAGAATTAGTCACACTAGGGCCTCTCTGACCACCCTTGGTCTCCCAACAGAAGCAATGTGGGGCAGGTAATAGCTGTTACCTGCAGACCCTGTGAAGCCCGTAATCCATGCACGCCTCTGGTCATATTCACCAATGTACTCGCTCTAGGAAATCAATAACACTGTCATTAGTCTCCTTCATGGAGTCACACCCCACCTGGAAGGTCCCCAACCACATCCCAATTGTTTCTGTCTAGTCAGAATCAATCAGTCCTACAAGCCTGAGCACACTGGACACCTCTTCCAAGAAGCCCTCTGGAACTCCCCCAGCTCTCAGGATCTTCCCGTCCTTTGAACAACTGTATTTCTTGGCATCGAAACCCCACAGTTCTGCACTGGATTGTTTTGCCAAGAAGTTTTGTCTCCCCAGCCAGGATGCAAATTCTCTACAGTTGGGATCATGCCTTTTTGTTCTACTGGTTCTCCCCTGCAGTTGTCCTCCTCGCCAGTCTAGCACAGTAGAATGGGTCTATCATAAATAACTTCTGCAGAGAGCTTTACACATTATTGCATTTTGGTCCCCATAATTCTTGGAGACAGATCTCATTATTCCCATTTTGCAGTAGAGAAAACTGAGGCTCTTGAGAAGTTCAGATCCTTACCCAAGCTTCTTAGTCCTTTTCAGCAGGTGGGGAAACTAATTCAAGTAATGGTATTGACACTAAAAATGCCTTCTCTTCCAACTGGGTTGGTGCTGGCAGGGTGAATGGGGAGGCTGAGCCAGGGTGGGCAGCTCTGGTTCAGACAAGCATCTTCCCTGACTACTCCCCCTCTTCCAGCCTGTACCTCATACTCTTGGACGTGTGATCATTTCAGCACTCCATCCATCAGCTGATGGGAAGGGCTGAGCCAGAAGGCAGCTGACGGTTCCTCTAATTCAATTTCCAGCCTATATTCTAACCTCCTATGGCAGGGGTATCCTCAACATTCATTCTGGACCCACCATCTAGGAACTGATCAAAATTGTTCTGAAGTTGTTTATAGTTTCATGGCCTGAGGTCAAGGGAATTGGGCAATGTCTTCTGTCCTATGTAAAGGAATACATTGTTTCAGTTGCCCTAAAACACCCCTCCAGGTTCCGCACTTCCTTTCCTTTGCCTGTCAAACCCTTTCTCTGTCTTCCATCTTCTGAGTCTCAACAGTCCTGTTTGTGGCCTGGGTAGCAGAGAGGGTGGGGGTTAGGGGAAGGCGTCATCCCTCACCATGTGGGCATCCGTGTCGGGGACGATGTAGGCAGAGAGATTATAGATGTACATCTGCTGGCGGAGGGCTGTGAGCTGCGCTGTGGTATTGACCGCAGTAACTGGAAGGTACTGACAGGTGACAGGAAGACAAGACACACACACACACACACACACACACACTGCTTTGAGAAAATGATGGATGCAGGGGCCTCCAGCCTCCCTTTAGGTAGGGGTTGGGGGTGCATAGGCTGGACCAGCCTGGCCAGAGATGGGGCAGCAGCAGATGTTATGGATTATTCTAGATTAAGGTGCCTGTATGGAGGTGTTTACGAGTTTGGAGAGGGACTTTCTGTGGCAGTGATGAGACCTGAGGTGGGGAGGGGTGGGTAAGAACTGTATGGATCTGAGCCCTGGCACTGGGCCAGGCCAGGGGATGGTCCCTCTTTGGATAACAGTTTAGCAAATAAACATACAGGATGTTCACCCAGTCACATTTGAATTTCAGGTCAACAGTGAATCATGTTTTAGTATAACGATGTCCCATGTACTATTTGGGCATATTTACATTAAAAACATGATTCACTATCTGCAAATCAGATGTACTTGGGCTGTCCTGTATTTCACCTGGCAGCCCTACCTTGTTAAAGGTTATTTGATCTTAAAAACTGTGGGTTTTCTGTTTGGTTTTGCTTTCTACTCAAGGACACATCCGTGTTGGTTGTAATATTAAAGTGCCCACCGACCTGCCTGCCCCACGGGTCACATACAGCGGGCACGGCACGAACACGTGTCCCATGTGTCTTGAGACTGTAGTGACCTGCTGGCAGGCCCGCGAGCCCTCACGTCTGGGCTGCTCCTGCCCAGGCAGCTCTTTCGCACTCTCATCTAGCTGTGGGAAGAACTGCTCCAGTCTCCAAGTAGGAGCTGACGACCGTTCAGCTCCAATGTGCTGGGCCTTCTCACCAGTCTTCACACCCGAGGCCTCCCTTTCTTGACCTTCCGCTGGCTCTTCTAGCCCTCGGTCTTCCGCCCTCCTCCCAGTTCCTCCAGAACTGTTGTTTTCTTTCCTCCCATCCTCCTGGCCTCTGCCTAGCCTTTAGGCTAGCTAGGGGCCTCTCGCCTCCTTACCGCGCCTCCTCCCACACCCTCCTCCCAGGGGCTGCCCAGGCCCAGGCCTGGAGGGAAGGCGATAGCCTGCCGCGGGAATGGCTGAGAGGGCAGAATGGGGCGGATGTCAGACACCTGAGCATGAGCCGCCCGCCCCGGGGGAGGTTAATCAGAAACTGTGGCCCCCGAGTCCGGAAATCGGGAGGAAGGCTGGCAGAGGGCGAGGCTAGCAGCTGGGCCCGTGGGGGATGGGCAGGAAGGTGGGAGCGGTGGGGCGGGGCGAAGGGAGGGCCTCACCGGAGGGCTGATGGAACAGTTTCTCACATCTTCTCTCTGGTCCAGTGACTTTGGGTGGCCCCAGGCATAAGCTGGAAACCGGAGAAAAATCCAGGGTCACTCGGAGACCATATAGGTCCTAGACAGCACGGGGACAAGTTCCCTCAACTCCCTCTGAACCCCGGCAGAGCCGCCATCCTTTGTAGCACTGAGATGCTGTCCAACTCTACTGGAGGATAAAAATAATCACATTTCATAGGAAATCAGGCTGAATTGCATGGCACCCTGGGTCACAATCAAAGAAACCTGTTTCACTGACAAGTGATTGCCACCTTTGGATGGGTTTTAGTGCTCATTAAATCAATTTTCCCCTTCTAATCTAATTGGGTCTTTTCAGGGTCTACCGAACTGGAAAAGTTGTGTGTAAATTAAATTTTTGTAATCAGATTTTCCCTTAAATGCTCTAGAGGATCTCACTAAATAATCACCCCACCTTCGCTTTACCCTTCTATAAATCTAATTATATATATATTGGGTTTACTTAAATTCAAGGCCCACTTATACCATTTCTTACACTCCAAATCACTGCGGCTCATTCCAGGCCACAGAAGACAAGCAATCCCAGGCTGACATCGTCCCCTGGTGGGGTAAGGTGGGTTAGCATTTAAAGAGCTCCTACTGTGTGCTAGACACTGAACTCTGCTACTTATCTATATAGTATTAGATTACAGCCCCATCTGCTGTAACAGAGAAACCTGAACAAACTTTTTGGCCAACTCTATGTATCATCTGATACTTGCAACAACCCTGTGAGTTGGGTATTATTGTCTGCTTTCTACAGAGGAGGAAGTTGAAGCCCAGATATTGTTACTCACCCAAGTTTTGCCACAGTGAGTCTGTGGCAGAGCAGGAATTTGAAACTGGGCCGTCTGAGTACAAAAGAGCCAACCATGGAAGGCTGGTGTCCCAGAAGGGACAGAATGTATGGAGACTTAGTTTCCATTTGAGGCTCTGCCACCGGCTTCCCCTTGTAGCTCAGTCAGTAAACAATCTGCTTGCAGTGCAGGAGACCCAGGTTCGATCACTGGGTTGGGAACATCCCCTGGAGAAGGAAATAGCAACCCACTCCCGTATCCTTGCCTGGAAAATTTCATGGATAGAGGAGCCTGGTGGGCTGTAGTCTGCGGGGTTCCAAAGAGTCGGGCACAACTGAGCGACTAACACTTCCCTATTTACTTACTTGAGGCTCTGCCACAAATTTGGTGTGTTCCGAGAAAAGTCGCCCAGTATTCATGGAGCAAACATTTCCTAAGTGCCTGCTGTGTGCCAGGTCCTGGGCTAGCTCCTGCAGGCTCTGGGCCTTCACACTCTGAAAGTCCAGTGGTCTCTGATAGGCCTTGCCTCCAGGCCCCCATGTTTTGGGGGAATCCTTTCTGAGTACAGAAGTACAGCTGGCTTCTAACACTGTCAATGCCACACCTGGCTGTCTCTCTCAGTCACATAAACTCAAGGAAGAGATGAGACCCACCCTGTTGATTTCAGAAAGTGAATACTTGTTTCCACAGGAGCAGATCTGGCAAAATAGTGAGGCTAAAACACCTACATAAGAAGCAAGACACAGCCAACCTGTGTCCCTCTGGACACCCCAATTACTGTTGTCTGAGGCCTGGGCTGTGGCTCACAAGGGCCAGCTCTGCAGCCTGTGGTCCCTGGCACTGGGGAGGTGTCAGGAGCTGGGTACTGAATGAATGAGCAGGGACCTGCTGCCACAGAGCAAAGGGAAGGAGGCCTTCGTAAGGTCACCGTGGAGTGGCTGTGGAGGATGTTGAGCTGGGCACTTGACTGTGAACAAAGAGAACGAACAGGACACCATAATGGTGACAAAGACCAAACTGTAGTTAGGATCCTCCAAGCCGTCTTCTCCATTAGGTCTGGAGTTCCACGTCCATCCTGTCCTTACTCAGCTTGCATGCGCAGCCTTAGCAAGAATCCTGGTAAGTCACTTTAGAGAGAATCACTCACCTTTTGTATCTTATCAGCCTTGAAATCTGATCAAATTCCTCATCTCCCACCCTTGATATCTCATCACCCCGCCTTTAGCAAGAATCCTATGAAGTCAATTTAGTAAAAATCGCTTCACCCTTGATGTCTCCTCTTGGTAGTTTTACATCCACTAACCCTCTCATCCATCTTTACTGTTTTCAGAGTTGAGCCCTTTGTCCCCTATTGCAGTGCCCCTATTGCACTAGAGGGTTTCCTTGCTAGCTCAGTGAGTAAAGAATCTGCCTGCAATTCAGGAGACTTGGGTTTGATCCCTGGGTCAGGGAGATCCCCTGGAGAAGAAAATGGTAACCCACTGCAGTATTCTTGCTGGGAGAAATCCACGGACAGAGGAGCCTGGTGGGCTACAGTCCATGGGGTCGTAAAGAGTCAGACAGGACTGAGCGATTAACAATTTAGGGCCTCTCTGGTGGCTCAGACAGTAAAGAATCCGCCTGCAATGCAGGACACCCAGATTTGACCCCTGGGTTGGGAAGACCCCCTGGAGAAGGAAACGGCTACCCACTCCAGTATTCTTGCTACGGTCGCAAAGAACTGGACACAACTGAGTGACTAACTTTTAGCTTATTGCAATAAAGTAAAAGTGAAGTTGCTCAGTCGTGTCCTACTCTTTGCGACCCCATGGACTGTAGCCTACCAGGCTCCTCTGTCCATGGGATTTTCTAGGCAAGAATACTGGAGTGGGTTGCCATTTCTTTCTCCAGGAGATCTTCCCGACACAGGGATTGAACCCAGGTCTCCCGCATCATAGGCAGACGCTTTACTGTCTGAGCCACCAAGGAAGTCTGGTAGTTGGACTATAAGTCCAATAGTCTTATTGCAATAGTTTTGAATAAAATCTTCCTTACTCTTTTAACAAGTGCCAGAATCATTTTTTTCTTTAACAGGTGGGAATGGAAAGGGGCCAAACCAGACTTGAGATGAGTCTTGAGGGTCCCCAGGACTGTCCTGGGGTTCCTCTTGCTCAAGACAGAGAGAGGAATCAAGAAAAGAGAGACAACCTGGGGCCAGCCTTCATGCCAACCCTTTCTGAGCCCAGAGCGGGGAGGCCAGGGTGCACATACCACAGAGGAGGACAAGCCAGGGGTGGCCGCCCCAGCGAGCCCAGGCCATGGGGTCTTCAGATGCTGGTGCTGGGTGGATGTAGGGTCAAGGGAGAGTGGACAAGGCTGTTTCCTTGGCCTCTTCCTCCAGGCCTTTCCGGGGCAGCAGCAGCCAGAGGGTGGGGGCTGGCAATGGGGAGGAGGTGTCCAGCTGGTGGATGTAGAGTCTTCCTCTGGTCTGTCGTTTCTGAGGATTCCAGGAGTAGGACTGGGTGGAGAAGACTCAACTGCCCCAGGCAGCCTCTGTTGGCTCCCAGTCATCCAGAATAGGGTAAGAGCCCGCCCCCGGGCAGAGTCCAAAGATCTGAGACAGAGGAGCGGCAGCTGGTCTCAATCAGCCTGCTTCTCCCAGCCCCCTCTTCAGCAGCCAGCCTCAGCCATTCCCGAATTCTGTCCCCCTCCCTCCTGCAAGCTGTTTCCCATTAGCTCCCCCACCCAGGCTCTGGCTACGCCCCACTTTTGCTTCGAGATGGAGATGGATGTTTATCCTTCCGCCTGCTGGCCTGACTCAGAAAAAGCCAGTGTCCTCTCTCCCCATTGCCTGCGAAGTGCCACAGTACCCTCAGGGAAGTTAGTTACAGCCGGAGACTGACTTTCCTGAACTGAGGGCTGAATCACCTCAGGAAAGCCCCTTCTGCAAAAGTGGCAGTAGCCACTGGCCGAGGGGAAGTTTCCCTTCTCTTGGGATGACCGGGATGGTGGAGTTCATTCAGCTACTGGTGCCATTTGCACCTGACGGAATGAAGTCCTGTTTGGAGGGATCAGGGGATGACATCGAAGAGGGAACACCCAGAAAGAGGAGTTTGGGACTCATCGAAGGAAGGAAATCTAAATGAGTGAGGGGGTTCAGGAAACTCCACCTCCAGGAATAAAAGTAGAGGCAGAGCCCAGGGCCTCAGAGGACAGACCAGGACTGGAGCTGAGGTTATGCCCAAGACCAGAGGACAGGGGAAAGGCCCCCTCAAAGGCCTTTCCCTCTCCTGTGCACTGTATTTGCCATCCTCAACTGCAAGCGGGTGGACTTCATGGGTCACGCAGGGGAGGGGCCCTGAAGACAGTCTTCTGGGACAAGCAGCCCTGCCTGGACCAATGGCCTAGGAGCCAGACTGCCAGGGCTTCCATCCCAGCTCTGTCACCCATTAGCCTCCTAGAGGTTTAGTCACTGAGTTGTGTCTGACTCTTGTGACCCCGAGGACTGTAGCCCACCAGGCTCGTCTGTCCTTGGGATTTCCCAGGCAAGGATACTGGAGTGGGTTGCCATTTCCTTCTCTAGGTGATCTTCTCAACCCAGGGATCAAACCCCTGTCTCTTGCATCACAAGTGGATTCTTTACTATTGAGCCACCAGGGAAGGCTTGACCACTAGCCTCATGGTCTTGGGCAAATGATGCCACTTCTCTGAGCCCACAGTTTCATCGCCTGTGAAATGGGTAATAATTTTAGTATCTTCCTAGGGATATGATGAGGACAAAATGCATTCATGATTGTGAAGTTCTCAGAATGTGCATTGCCACAAGGAGTAAATGCTGTCTAAGAATTTGTTCAATCAAATGCATAACTAGAACTCAAACCATTCTCATCTGTACCTGGTGCTTTTTGCCCCTGGCATCTAGTACTGCTGAAATGGCAGTTAATGTTTTAGCCAAGATTAGCTGGAAAAAATAACCTGAGCAGACATCCCTCCCCCATCTTCTGGACTCTGCCCTGGGATGGTCCCAAGGCTGCACACAGGACTCAGCCCTCTGATTTTGTCCCCACGGTCCCTGTCTTGGCCCTTGGTAAAGATGACCTCATCTCCCTTCACGCTCAGCTCCTCCCTTATCTCAAAAGCAATGTTTTTACTTATCAATTTGGGGACTTGAACCCACATTGGCAATAGGCCTGATGTGGAAAAGAGTGACTCAGGGTGGAGAGGGTGAATGGCCAAGAGTCTTTGTATCAGTGTTGTTCAGATGATCCATTGCTCACTGGAGTCTGGCTGTGACAGTGCAGGCAGCCAAGTCCTCCGAGTCCAGCTGAATTCAAGGCCAAATTCTGAAATGGGAGAAGGTGTTCTTCAGGGTCCTTCCTGTCCATACCTCTTTTTTTGGCACCCTGATCCCACCTTAGGCTTGCCACTCTGCCTTTTGACCTGGATCTGCCTGATCTGGGCACCCAGGATGGCCTGACTGTTAGGTAAAAGACCAGGACACCAAAAAAGCATCTAACAGGCTTTTCAATGGCAAAGCGCTCCTGGGCGGGGTTCCTGGACCCGAACGAGGCAGGTTGAGGAAGTCTGCCCGGACCGTGTTGGGGGTGGTTTTTATACGTTTGTTGCGAGGGATGGTCAGGCTAGATGGACGGGGGTTCCGATAGGTCGCCAGCCTGAGGCGTCGCGGGCTGACAGGTCGAGGGCTAACAGGTCCTTCTATGTGGCTGGGGTGGGGCGGCTTTAGCTGGCGAAGTGTGCTGTCATTGGTCCCCGGGATCTGGGAGGCTCCTTCTGTTAGGGACTTCCCCCGTGGGCGGGAGAGAGAGAGGAGGGGTGACCCATCATGGCCCCGGGGTCCGGCCTTACATTGACTTCATCAGAACGTACCTTCGTAAATTGCGTCTTCTCCCACTGGGTGAAAATAGATGTCCTGAGTCACTGTCCTGATCACTACCACAGCCCATCTCATGTGTGTGACTGAGAAAAATGCATGTAAAGTGACTAGCATGCCAGGAGGTCTAGCACCAGGGTGGCAAGCAGTCCTGCTGTGGGACTCTCTGGAAGAGTGGAATCCAAGGATGGCCCAAGAGCAAAGGGAGAGCCAGCAGGCCAGAGCTGCAGAGAGCATCCTGGCAGCCTCGCGCAGTACCAGTGAGGTGAGCATTGGCAGGAGAGGCATGGAAACAGCACTGCAGGCAGTGGTCATGGGGGTCAGGGCCAGATTGGTGGTGCTGACATAAACAACAGCCCGAGAGAGCGCAGGCAGGTGGCACCATGGCCTGGAGCAGCCTGTGGCAGCCGGAAAGTCAGAGACCCAAAGAGTGCGCACTTGCAGCATTGTGAAACAGCATGCTGGGGATGTCCCAAGATATTGAAGATGAAGCCTGAAAGGGGACCTGTGGTCCTGTGGTTCTGCAGGTAGGAGGGGACTTCGGATCTAACTGCTGATGTGACCTCTGAGGCGAGAGACCAGCCCCCCTTGCCATGTGGGTGGAGCCCATGTCTGCTGCTTCCCAAGCCCCTTTCCACTCTTCCATCATGTTAGTCCACCATCTTGCGAGACAGGGTGGTCCTCACCTGCAGAAAAGGAGGCAGGCTGGAGAAAAATAGTGGTGTGGCTCAGGTCCAAGCTGATCAGTGCAGAACTGGGACTCAAATCTGGATTTGGAGGCTTCAAAGCCCCTGCTCCTTCCATTAGACCTTACTGTCACCCCCATCTGAAATTCCTCTATGGCTCCCACTGTCCTCAGGATAGAAGTCAATCTCTCCAGCTGAGCAGTTAAGTCCTTCCTCCCTGATATGTCCCATCACCCATCTCTTTTTTCCCACATTCTCTCCAACCATCAGAGTCTAGTTCAAAGGTCACCTTGTCCAGCAGTCCTGACCCCTATCTCAAATTCATCCCTCCACTGTGGAGGCTCCCAAAACATTTCCTTTGAGCTTCTATATTAAAAGCTTGCATTGACCCTTTGCTTTCTTGACTATCTCTTCCTAGGTCACCATCCCTGAGGGCAAGAACCTGCTTTTGTAAACCACTGTATGCACCAGGTTATCCAAGACAGAGCCCAGCAAAGAGTGGGCTCAAAACGAGCCTGGGGAATTGAACTCACCCCGGCTCACCAAGGTTCTTGTCAATTCCACTTCAGGATCCTTTTCGTGGTCCTTGGGCACTCTCCCAACCCGAGCCCTTTACTTGTCTGTCTTCCTCTGCCTCTGTCCTCTCCAGTCACACTGCCCTTCCAGTAGTGCCTCTTACTCACAGTGCTCTCTCTGCCACAGGACCTTTGCTCTACCTTCAGTGCCCTTCCTGTCTCTCTTGCCCTGTGAATTTCTTCTCCTTCAGGTCTCGTCTCATGTCCCTTCATCTGGGAAGCTTTCCTTGACCCCTTGGCTAGGTCGAACCTCCCCTTGGTCCTCTTGCTGCCATTGTCATGGTTCCTGCCGCCTGCTTCCCAGCACCTCCCCAGCTCTGGAGATGACCATGGCAACCAGCTCTTGGCTGCCTTTCCCCCACATGTCTGCCTTTACTATGGGTGACATCAAGGTTCCTGTCCATGATCCACTTCATGTCCTAGTTTTTCAAGTTCAGGGCCCTTTCTCCTCCCCTCCTCTTCAACGCTCTGCCCGCCCCCCCCCCCCCTGCCGCCACCAAGGCAGTGTTCTCTGGCCTTATCATTTCTTGGG
>NW_024070207.1:26255653-26269965 GCF_014754425.2 Oryx dammah
TATCATTTCTTGGGATCACCATCCTCTGATATGAACTCTGGCCTCCCATTTTCTGACCACATCCTCTTACCCTCTGGCAATAGTTCTCCTTCCCTCGTTTCTATTACACCTGCTTTTCAACGTCACCAAAACTTCCTGTCACCAAACTTCCCTATGCTCTCCCTCTCCATTTATCAGCATCCCCTGGTCTCTCTTCCCTCCTTAGGTTCAAATGATGGAACCCATCACTGCAGCCTTTTTACCAGCACATTTAACTCTCCTGTCCCTTCCTCCTTCCACCACATCCATCCTGCCAGTCTCCATGCTCAAGCAAAGTGTGCTTCTATTGCAAGGCCTTTACATACACTGTTCCACTAATAGGTATGCTCTTTTTTCAAATATCAACATGGCTCACTCTACTTCATTCAGACTTCCATTCACATATCACCTCTGCAGAGAGGCTTTCCCTAATCTCATTATCTAAACAGTACCTCTGTCATTCTGTATCCCCTTATTCTGCTTTATCTTCAGAGCGTCTACCTGACATTATATTTTGTATCTGTTTATTTTTGTCCATCTCTCTTACTAGTATGCAAACTCCACGAGAGCAGGGACCCTGCTTATCTTGTTCACTGCTGTATCCCAGAGCCCAGAACACTGCCTAGCACTTAGTAGGCACTCAGATATTTGTTTAATGACTGAGTGAACCCCAGGACTTTTGAACCACGTGTCTTCTCCACAGGAGAAAATATCACAACTCTATTGGTTGGAGCCACTCCGAATACATGGTGTCCAACCTCAGCAGGTCTCTCGATGCTTCCTGGCAATCCTTTTACTTATCCTGCCTTAGCTCCCTTTCTTGTTCCCATATCTAGAAGTAGAAAAGTGTACATTTTTCACTTTAATATATTCTGCTGAATTGCCTTCCAAGAACAGCTGTACCAGTTCACACTCCTACCACAGGGTATGAAAATAATTGTTTCTACAATCTCATCAACACTAGATCTCACCAATGTTTTATTTTTTATTTTGATGTGAACCATTTTTAAAAACTTTTTTGAATTTGCTACAATATTGCTTCTGTTTTATATTTTGTTTATATTTCTGTTTATATTTTGGCACAAAGTCATGCAAGACCTTAGCTTCCCAACCAGGGATCGAACCCACACTCCCTGCATTGGAAAGTGAAGTCTTAACCTTTGGGCTGCTGTTACCAGGGTCCAAGCTCTCTGCTCACTGCAGGATAGGCCAATAAATCTGAGAGACCAGGGGTTGAGGCAAGGAATACTTTATTTGGAAAGCCAGCATCTCAAAAGAACCATCTTGTTGGGGCCTGGAAGCCAAGTTCTTTTATGAATCAGAGATGAGGGAGGTGAGGAAACAAAGTAAAAAGACCATTCAATTCTCTAGGAGATATCCTTCAAATAAAATCTCCTTGAATGGTAAGCCTCAGGCAGGAGGATGTGTTACTTTCACTTCCTTACAGCCATTTCATGGGTGGTGTGAAACGGAGTATCTCCTATCATATCAACAAAGATGCCACATCTATCTGTGATTCAGGCCTCCCCAAATGTGAATTTCTGAGCCATGCCAGTAAACAGCAGACGAGGGGCACAGTGCCATTTGCCACATAAAGAATTCAAGAATGTCACAGCCCTTCACAGGTGGGTGGGTTTAGGTTATCTCCCTGAGGCAGGTCATTATGTATGCCTATAATAACAAAAATGACAAAATAAGGGTTACTTACAGTCACAGAAGCAGATCCAGTGTGAATTCAAAATTAACCCTTACAGTTACACCACCAGGGAAGTCCCTCTTCAGTGTTTTAAAATTTTGTCAGTTTGATGGGTGAAAATTAGCCTCACATTCTTTTATTTACACTTACCTGATTGCTAGTAAAGGTTAATTATATTTTTATATGTTTTATACGCTTTTATTTGCCCTTTACTTTTTTCATTCTGAGTACCAAGGAAAGCCTTGGCTCATTTTCCTATTGGGTGGTTTGTCTTTTTCTTATTGATTAAAAAAAAAAATCTTTGGGACTTACTTGGTGGTTCAGTGGTTAAGACTCCAAGCTTCCACTGCAGGGGGCGTGGATTCAGTGTCTGGTAAGGGAACTAAGATTTCACATGCTGCATGGCATGGCTAAAAAAGAAATCTTTATATACTTTGCATATTTTTCCATTATCTGACATATGACAAATATTTATAAACCACAAATATTTTCTTCCTTTTAGCTTTGTCTGTTTTTGATTTAAAAGACTTAAATTTTTTATGTAGTCAAAAGAATCTATCAAGAGATTATTTTATAATTTCTAGAATTTGTGACTTACTTGAAAAGGAAATGTTATCTCATATTTTCTTCAGAGTTTTAGATTATTTCTTATGAGTGCATGTGTGCTTATAGCTTATTATTTCATCTGGAATTTATGTTTGAATATGGTAAGAGGTACAAATCCAATAGTACTGTGGCTTTCCCCTCCCCCCATTTTGAGAACTAATTGTCGCAACACCATTTATTGACTAGTGTACGTGTGTGCATGCTCAGTCACTTCAGTCGTGTCTGACTCTTTGTGACCCCACGGACTGTAGCCTGACATGTTCCTCCGTCCATGGGATTCTCCAGGCACGAATACTGGAGTGGGTTGCCATGCCCTCCTCCAGGATCTTCCTGACCCAGGGATTGAACCTGGGTCTCCTGAATGGCAGGCAGATTCTTTATCGTCTGAGCCGCCAGGGAAGCCCATTGACTAGTATACCTTTCTTCACTGACGTGCAATGCCTTTTTAGTGTGTATCGTATTCTCATACATACCTGGGACTGTACTAGACTGTTTTCTTCCATTGATCTGTTTGTTACTGTGCCATCACACTCTTTAAAAAAAATTTTTTTGTAATTTATTTTTGGCTGCCTTGGGTCTTTGTTGCTGCACGTGAGATTTCTCTAGTTGTGCCTAGCAGGGGCTACTCATCACTGTGGTGCACGAGCTTCCCATTGGGGTGACTTCTCTTGTGGCGGAGCACAGGCTCGAGTTCAAGGACTCAGTAGTGGCGCATGGGCTTAGTCGCCTGATGACACGTGGCATTTTCCCAGACCAGAGATGGAACCCATGTCTCCTGCCTTGGCAGGTGGATTCTTAACCACCGGACCACCAGGGAAGTCCCACACTCTTTTAATTAGTAGAATCTGTGTTGCGTTTGGAGAGCCGGTAGTGCAAGCCTTCCCCCTCCCAGCCCTTTTCAAATTCTTTTGCCATAATTACATATTTTCTGCTCTACACGATCTCAAGGTCAGCTCCTCAGGTCCCTTAAAAATCTATGTCATGATTCAGGTTGAGATTGCCTTAAATGTATGGGTTAATCTGGGGGAAGTGTTTGTCTTTCTAAGATGACTTCTTTTTATTCTGGAACATTTCATGTCTTTTTATTGATTCGGGTATTTTATGCCCTTTGGTTATCTTTTCCATCCTGATCCTCCTCCACTGTGGCCCGATTTTAGCCCCTACCACTCCACTCCAGCTGCTCTTGTTAGAGTCAGCCATGAGCTTTGGAGATTTGGGTGTTCCCCCATGGAGACTGAGGGACTGTGTCTATTCCCTTTGAAGCTGAACAGGTTTTTGTGACAATTTTGGCCAATAGCATGTGATGAAAGTGACACCATGTGGCTTCTGAGGAGAGGTCAGAAAAGACTATATGGCTTCTGCCCTGTTTGCTGGAACATTTTTTTAATGGAGGTGAAATTCACATAATATATAATTAATCATTTTAAAGTGAGTAATTCAGTGTCATTTAGTACATTTACAGCATTGTGCAACCACCACCTTTATCTAGTTCAAAACATTTCCACCACTCCAAGATGAAACCCCACACCCTTTAAACAGTTACACCTCATTCCTCCCTCTCATCTTCCCATCCTTGGCAACCACTAATCTACTTTCTCTCTCTGTAGATTTACCTATTCTGGAAATTTCAAATAATTGGAATCATACATTATGTGATCTTTTGTGTCTGGCTTCGTTAACTTAGCATAATGTCTTCCAGGTTCATGCAAGTTGGATCAATAGCTTGTATCAGTACTTCATTCTTTTTATGGTTGAGTAATATTTCATTGTATAGATATATCACAATTTGCTCATCCATAGATCCAATCCAAATTTGGGTTATTTCCACCTTTTGGCCATTGTGAAGAGTTCTGCCAGGAACATTCATGTACAAGTTTTTGTTTAACACCAGTTTTTAATTCTTCTGCGCTTATGCCTAGGAGTGATTCGAATTGCTGTGTCATATGGTAATTATGTTTAACTTTTCAAGGAACCACCAAAGTATTTTTCACACCTTTTTACGTTCCTACTAGCAATGTATGAGGGTTTCAGTTTCTCCACAGCCTTGTTATTTTCCGTTTTTAAAATTAGAGACATGCTAATGGGAGTGTGAAGTGGTAGCTCATGGTTCTGATTCACATTTTCCTAATGACTGATAATGCTGAGCATCTGTTCAAGTGCCTTTTGGCTATTTGTATATCTTGTAGAAATGCCTATTCAAGTATCTTACTCATTTCAAGATTGGTTTGTTGACTTGTAAGAGTTTTTATATATTCTGGACACTAAACCCTTATCAGATTCATGGTTTGTAAATATTTTCTCCCATTCTGTAGGTTACCTTTTCACTTTCTTGATATGCCCTTTGATAAACAAAAGTTTTACATTATGATGAAATTCAATTAATCTATTTTTTCTTTGTTGCTTGTACTTTTGGTGTCACAGCTAAAAATCCATTGTCAAATCTGGGAGGCCATGAAGATTTACCTCTATGTTTTGTTCTCAGGGTTTTATAATTATTTCTTTTATATTTACATCATTGATTCATTTTGAGTTAATTTTTATATAATAGCCTTGGTATCCTTATTGAAAATGTATTGGTCATAGATATGTGTTTATTTCTGGACTCTCAATTTTATTCTATTGGCTTATATGTGTGTGTTTATGCCAGTATCACACTGCTTTAGTTATTCTAGCTTTCTAGTAAGTTTAGAAAATGGGAAATGTGAGCACTTCAACTTTATTCTTTCTCAAGTTTGTTTTAGCTCTCAAGGCCCCTTATGATTCTACAGGGATTCGATGCTCAGCTTTCCCAGTTCTGCAAAATAGGCCATTAGAACTTTTTAAAATTAATTTTTATTGGAGTATAGTTGCTTTACAATGTTGTGTTAGTTTCTTCTGTACAGCAAAGTGAAACAGCTATACATATACATATATCCCCCCCCTTTTTTTTGTGATTTCCTTCCTGTTTAGGTCACCACAGAGCTTTGAGTAGAGTTCCTGTGCTGTACAGTAGGTTTTATAAGTAGAGTCAGACACTCTTTATACAAAGAGTTAGACACAACTGGGCGACTGAGTAACAACAACAAGAAGTGTATATATGTCAATCCCAACCTCCCAGTTCATCCCACCTCCTCTTTCCCTCTTGGTGTTCAGATGTTTGTTCTCTATGTGTCTCTATTTATGAAAAGGCCACTGGAATTTTGACAGGAATCGTGTTGATCACTTTGGGCAGTATTGCCATCTTAACAGTATTAAGTCTTCTAATCCGGGAACACAGAATATCTTTCCATTTATTTAGGTGTTCTTTAATTCTTGTAAGCAATGTTTTGTACTTTTCAGTATACATGTCTTTCACTTCATTGGCTATATTTACTGATGTATATTTTATCTTTTTGCATGCTATTATAATTGGAATTATTTTAAGTTCTTCTTGGATTGTTTGTTTCTGGCATATATAAATACAGAAGCCTCACTTTGAAAGCCTTCAGCTGCCATGTCAGCAGCCCACCTATATATAGCCCGAGACCTCTACACTGTGAGAAAGCTCAAGGTAGCCCATGCAGACACGTGGTTTGGATGGGCCCTGAGACCACACGGAGAAAGAGAGCTGCCTGGCTAGGCCTCAGCTGCTCCACCGCCTCTGTTACCCAGCGTTCTAGCTCCAGTCACTTTAACTGCGATTGTGCGAGAGACCCTGAGCCTGACTGCTCAGTGCCCCAAATTCCCAATGCGTACAAACTACAAAAGCGAGCAGAACTGATAATACAGTGATTTTTGTTGTTTTAAGCCGTTAAGTTTTAGAGTGACTTTCTTAAAAAAGAAAAATAGCAATAGATAACCAGAATAGCCTTCTAGTGACAAAATTTAAAAGACCATTTTAAGGGCGCTGACCTCTCTGTGGTAGTTGATCTAGTAGAAATGTCCCCTCCTTTAAACGTTCCCTTTCTTTGATGTCCTTGACAATTTTTCCTGGTTGTCCATGGTTGCTTCTTAGTCCTCTCCCTACACTGCTTTATATTCTCCACCTTAAATTTTGATGCCTTGCCCTCAGCCATCTTCTTTTCTCTTGTATCTCACTCTCCCTGGACAATCTCACTGATCTACCAAGGGGATGCCAGTCCACACCTCTTTTCTGAGCTCAAGACTCATAAAACCAATTGCCCCTGGACCATTTCCCCTTGGATCTCTCATACTCACCATTTCCAAAATGGATCTCTTCATTTCTCCTGTACCCCAACAAGTTTTTCATCCAGCATCTCCAAGTTCCCAACTCTGTGACTGGCATCCCTAGCCACCCAGTTGCCACAGCCAGAACATTGACAACCACTTCAGACCCTTCACTCCCCCCTGCCCTCACAGTTAGTCAGGTACCATATTTTGTCAATTCCACCTCTTAATACTTTTGAAGATCTTTGTGGTTGTCTTCCGAAGCATCTGCAGTCTCCACTGATCAGCACAGACACACATACAATCTTCCATAATCAGAACTGACGTACCCAAGCCCCAGCTGCTGTGGTCCATGAGCTTGGAGCTGTTTTCTTCAGCCAAGAAGGTGAGCTGCTAGAGCAGCTCCAAAGTCTGTGTTCTCACCCACCGACTATGGTGTGGAGGGCAGTTTGAGGGGAAGAGAGTAGAGGCAGGCAAAGCAGTTAGGATTGGTGGCAATTGCTCCATCTCTGCCATTCCCTGGCTCTGTGACCTTAGGCAAGACATTCACTTCTCTGAGCCTCACTTTCTTCCGTAAAATGGAGATGACAATAACTTTAAAAAATTATTTATTTATTTGGTTGCGCTGGGTCTTAGTTGCGGCACGTAGGAGCTTTGATCTTGGTTGCAGCATGTGGGATCTTTAGTTACGGCATGTGAGGAGATCATAATTTTACCTATTTACAAGGTTGTGGCCAGGATTCATTAAGATGATGCATATGCAACATTTAGCACAGCAAAGGCTCAGGATCAACAAATGACTGTGGAACCTTTAAGAATGAGCCATAGATGGGAACATGGCTGGCTCGAGCAGCTCTCTTTCTTTGCTGAAGGCAGCAGCTCCAAACTCATGGACCATTGCCGCTGTGGCTTGGGAACGGTGTTGGGTCTGAATAGGAAAGACTAAGTGCGCGTTCGTATTGATTAGGGTTGAGGGCAAATATTGCAGACGACGTTAGCACTGTGCTCCTGAGCTCAGGGTGGCAGCTAGGGGCTGGGGAGACTGAACCTGCCCAAGTGGAGCCTGCATGCCTGGGGCTAGACAGCAGAGGGCAGCAGAGGTTGATTCTATCACAGTTCCCTGGGTTGGAGTTGGGGTGGGGAAGAGAAACCTAAAAGAGTACTCGGGATCCTAATTTCAAACTGGGCTGGGGAAGCTGTTCAGAGAAGGGACATGCTCTTGGGATCACTCTCCCTCAGGCTGTGGAATGAAGATGATTCACGAAGTAGGGAAGCTTTCAAGGGACCGAAAAAGCTTGAATTTAGGGGTGGAACTGAAGTGAGTAAGTTGGGATGTTTTCAAAGTATATTGGAATGTATTTGGTATGCTTCCTACAGAACATTAATGTCAATACGTGTTCTGCTTTAAGTGGCGTCTTTCTCAGCCTGCTCTGGCTTTCCTGGGACACCTTCCTATATCAGACTGTCAACGTAGGTCCAGGAACAGTGAAAGAAAGTGAAAACAATGAGATTTTGGGAGGATGATCATCTATTTTGTTTTCCTTGTACTATGCTTATTCAGTATCTGTCTGCATGGAGGCATGCAGAAACACATTCATTCATTCATTCAATACTTGCTGATCCCCTACTCTGTGCCAAGCACTATGCTAGATCCTGGGGATACCATGATGAGCAAAGTGAACACTGTTCCTGCTTTCATGGCATGTTATGCACAATATGTGCCCCTCTCACTGGGACTGGGCATCGCCTGCCTTCTCCATCCCCACCGCCTCAGCTTGAGCTCTTGCCATCTGTCTCTTCCTTGGGTCCCTGGAGCTGGCCTGCCATCTCTGCCTCCTCCCAACCCCCACCTTAGCCTGCACAGGGCAGACAGCCGCAGACGGACTCCACCTTTGAAAACATCCCTTTCAACATGTCACATCCTTCCCTGCTCAACCTGCTCAAAATCTTTCAATGACTCCCCGTTTCCTGTTAAATGGGATCCAAATTCCTTCACCATCTGGCCAGAGTCAAGCAATTCCGCAAGCCCATCCTGCCCTATCCCCCCTCCCCTCTCTTATTTCCTACCTGTTCCTCTGCTCTAGGGAGGGTCTTCTTACTGTCCCTATACAGTACTGCCTCATTCCGCGGCCATACTGCACTTCCATCTCTGACAATCCCATCCATCCTTCAGAGGTACCACGGCCTGCAGGATGCTTGCCCTAAAACATCCCACCCTTTTCTGCTTCCCTTTTCTGTGATCCTGGGCCCAGGTCCTGGATGGTGTGAGAATCAGACAAGAGCCATCATGGGCAAATGCTTTGCATTGCCTAATGTGAGGCTGTCTTCGTGTGAGTCCTCACAGCTACCATTTATTGAGCATGTGTTCTCTGCCAGACAGCGGAGCTCAGTGGTTTGCAGGCATCATCTCACTGAATTCTCTAAAGAAACTGAGGCTCAGAGAGGTTAGTGATCTAGCCCAAGATTGCACTTAAAGATTGGTCCATCTGGGGAGCCTGTGCTCTTTCAGGAGATGGTCCATTGGACTGAACCAGATTGAATCTCAACTCTGTTCTTTTTAGCTCCCTGGGGTTCAACACGAGATGGCCTTGAGGGTATTTTACACTTGGCTTTTAAAAAGTTCTATTGATATTTCCACTACTCCTGACTCTCTGTTTCTATTTTAATGTTATTTTATTGTTGTAAGCCACCTGAAATCTTTGGGAAACAAGGTGTAAGTAATTCAATTTGATGCAAATAGGATTCATTTCTTCTGTCTCCACTCCCAGCATCCAGGGGAGAGGTGAGTACCAGTACTGTGGGCGACCGTCATCTCATTCTGGGGTCTCTGGGGCCTTGAGGAAAAGGCAATACAAGTCAAAAGCCAAAGGTCAGTTCCTTCTGTGAGATAAAGGGTGCAGAGTCGGTGCCAGGTCCTCTAGCAAAATGCTAAGCTGTGGCATGGACTCTACTTCCTTCCCTGGTTTTATTTTTAAGGAACCATCAGGTGGTGGTGGATGATTCATGCTTTACTTGCTCTTCTTGTTTATTTCCCTTCCTCGACCTTCAGATTTTTTTCCTTTTAATGTTTGTTCTGGGTTTTGACAAAGCGCTGAGGTACTTGACTTGCATTGGTAACTTTTTTCCCCCTTAATGTCTTCTCAGGAATAAAAATGAAAGGAAGTGACAGTATTCCAAAACTATCTTTTATTCCATCAGTGGATAGATTGCACCTGCTACTCCTAAGGTCACTCTATGATTGTTTCCTTTTACAGTAAAACCTCATTAGAGGACACTCCACGAGTACCAAGTGTGGATGGCTTGGGCCTTACCTGGCCTTACTTTGCTCACTCTCAGCAGCAAGAGTTATCTGAATAAATGGGCTCCATGCACTGAGTTTCCATACTTCAAGGCAACAAACTTTGTTATTCCTTTGGCAGCATCATTTGTGTACAAATGATTGATGCTGGGGAATCTTTTCATTCAGGCAAGTCTCCTAAGAGCTCGATTAAGTTACAATTTGTTAGCCTACTTGGAGTGATCGTGAATTATTCAAAGCAATAAAGCTTTGTTTCTTTACAAGTAACCTACAATACAAATGATTCACTAATTTGAAGGGCTACCTCCAATTAGTTTGAGTAAGTGAAGTTGGACTGCATTCAATAGCAATGTATTGATTTCTTTCATCATAGAAATCGCTCTCACTAGGCAAGAACACTTTTTAACAGCCCCAGCACTGTGGGAAGACAGGGTCCCCCTCAGAGACAAAGATGTGCTGGCCACTCACCTGTCCTTGAGTTGCAATGTTAGTAACAGGGATCCCTTTCAACTGATACATCCATATACTTGTTTTTTTTTAATGATTTTATTTATTTATGGTTGTGCAGGGTCTTCATGCTGCGTGGGCTTTTCTCTAGTGGTAGTGCGTTGGCTTCTCACCACGGTGGCTCCTCTTGTTCCAGAGCATGGGCTCTGGTGCCCACAGACCTCAGTAGTTGTGGCTCCCGGGCTCTAGAGCACCAGCCCAGTGGCTGTAATGCATGGGCTTAGCTGCTCTGCCCCACATGGGGTCTTCCCAGAGCGGGGATGGAACTCGCATCCCTTGCTTTGGCGGGGGCGGGGGGGGGGGGGCGCGGGGTGTGAGTGTTTACCACTGAGCGTCCAGGAAAGCCCTTGGGCATATTTTAGATTCTAGTTTTCCATGCTCCTATCTGGTGAGAGAGGCCTGGGAGCTGGGAGTCCTCAGCCACAGTCCTGGCTCCACCATCAAAAGCTCTGGAGCCTCCAGCCAGCATCTGTTCCTCCCTCTGCTGCTGCTGCTAAGTCACTTCAGTCGTGTCCGACTCTGTGCGACCCCATAGATGGCAGCCCACCAGGCTCCCCCGTCCCTGGGATTCTCCAGGCAAGAACACTGGAGTGGGTTGCCATTTCCTTCTCCAATGCATGAAAGTGAAAAGTGAAAGGGAAGTCACTGAGTCACGTCCGACTCTTAGCGACCCCATGGACTGCAGCCCACCAGGCTCCTCTGTCCATGGATTTTCCAGGCAAGAGTACTGGAGTGGGGTGCCATCGCCTTCTCTGGTTCCTCCCTCAGTTGTGTCCAACTCTTTGTGACCCTTCGGACTGTAGCCCGCCAGGCTCCTCTGTCCATGGGATTTCCCAGGCAAGACTACTGGAGTGGGTTGCCATTTCCTTCTCCTATATACTTGTTTTTAAAACAATATTTATGTATTTGACTGTGCCGGGTCTTAGTTGTAGTACACTGGATCTTATTTTTTATTATTTTGATCTTTTAATTTATTTTTTTTACAGTTGTGCTGGGTATTTGCTGCTGTGCAGGCTTTTCTCTAGTTGTGGAGAGCGGAGGCTACTCTCTAGTTGCGGTGCAGATTTCTCACTGTGGTGGTTTCTCTTGTTGTGGAGCACAGGCTTTAGGGCTCTCAGGTTTAGCTGCCCCACAGCCTGTGGGGTCTTCCCAGACCAGGGCTTGAACCTGTGTCCCCTGCAGTGGAAACATGGAATCTTAACCACTGAACCACCAGGAAACTTCCATGATGGATCTTTAGTTGTGGCATGCAAGCTCATAGTTGTGGCATGTGTGGGATCTAGTTCCTGGACCAGGGACTGAACCCAGGCCCCCTGCATTGGGAGCTCAGAGTCTTAGCCCCTGGACCACCAGGGAAGTCCCCACATCCATATAAAATGTGTCTGAAATTCATGGTCAGTATGTGGCTGGAATGGAGGATTGGTTCTCTGTGATACTGACCAAGTTGCTTTACCTCTCTTGGTTTGAGTTCCCTCATCCTGTGACAGTATACTTAGCCTGTGAATGTGACTAGGGATAGTCAGTGGCCAGGGTTAGGGCTCAACCGGGTGGATGAAGAACTAAGCAAAGGGGTCTGACTGCTTGCTTATACGCAGCCTGATGCTCTACCCTACTAAGCTTAAGATAAGAGACATTACACTAGAGGAGACTAAAATTACAGGACAAAGACATTCAGGAAGGTGGGCAAAGATGCTGCATAACTCTTATTCCCTGCCCAGTACTTAAGCACTTTTTGTGAAAAAGGCAAGAAGGAGAGGGTCACTTCCACAATCATTGGTGTTGGCAAGGCCTTCTCAGATTCCAAATAAATATTTGAAATGGGTGCCTTTGCTGTGAATTCCTCCCTGGGAGGCTCTGGCCATGGGGAGCTGCTGGAGCTTGTATCAGTGAAGCTGTCTTTTCTCTGCCTATAGTCAGGGTGGGGAGGAAGGGAGATGGGCTGGGCCACCTTGGCCATGTTTGACTTACCGAATGACAATAGAATTCCTGCTCAGAATGCTAGGGAAATGGGTTTCTCTGATCTCCTGGGAGGAATTGTAATCACCAAGTTTTGAAAAGCCTAGGGAATCTGTAACTGAAGGCTGCCTTTCTTTGGGGACAGGAAGAGACAGACACGGAGGGTGAGACTGATAAGTTCAAGGGCGTGAAGCACTGTTTCCCTGGCAGGATGCTGGGGCTGGCCTGGAGAAGAGGAGGTGGTGGTAGCGGGGGAATCTACCCTCCTTGATCTAAATGCTCAGAGCCACCCTAGGAGGTCATTAGCTTTATTATCCCCACTTTACAGATCAGGAAACTGAGGCACAGAGAGAAACAGAGATCACACAGCTGGTGAGTTACAGAGCTGACATTTGAACCGAGGACTGACTCCAGAGCCTCCATCTGTGGTTACTGGGAAGATCAAGTCCACCTGGAATAGCAGGGAAACATGGAGAAGAAAGAATGGGCCGGATTTATGGTAGCATGGCACCTCAAGGGCCCTGAGATGGCCCCCACACCAAGAGGCAGTACAGTGTCATGGGGAAGAGCGTACATCGGTGAGCCAACAGTCCCAGTCACTCATCTGGCATCAAATCCCAGATCTGCTGCTTCCTGGCTTGTGACCTTGAGCAAGTTTCTTGACCTCTCCATACCTCAGCTGCTTCATCTGTGAGATAGGGATGTAGGGGTAATCATAGAATCCACTTCCTGGGGTTGTTGTGAGGGTTGAACGAATCAATACAGGATTGAATGAATCAATGCCTGACATCCGGTGAGGACCACCTAGCTAGTTAGCATCTTGTGTGGCAATGAAGTGCACAAGGGTTAGGGCTGTGGTTGGCTGGGGGCTCTTTGAGCCCTACTTCCTCCCTGCAACCCACTTTGGGGTTCCTGTGAGATGTAAACCAGGCAGTGCAGAAAGAGAAGGGCGCACAGTGAGTCCTTGATTTCCCACAGCTGTTTTTGCGTAATTATATCAGCCTATGCAACTCACCCTAGAATCCACATTCTCCTGTTGACGTCAGTCTGGGAGTTCAAACATTAAATGAGTGGATCATTGGCAAGGGGTGGGGAACACCCTTTGCTATGCAAAGAATTTTTTAAAGTTAATTTTTGTTGGAGTAGAGTTGATTTACAATGTTGTGTTCGTTTCAGGTGTACAGCAAAGTGAATCTGTTACACAAATACATATATCCACTTGTTTTAGATTATTTTCCCATATAGGCCATTACACAGTATTGAGTCTCGAGTTTCCTGTAGCTCAGTGGTAAAGAATCCATCTGCAATGCAGGAGACCCAGGTTCTATCCATGGAAAAGGGAATGGCAACCCACTCTAGTATTCCTGTCTGGGAAATCCCCATGGACAGAGGAGCCTGGAGGGCTATAGTCCATGGAGTCACAAAGAATTGGATATGACCTAGCGACTAAACAACAATAACAACAACCCTGTGCTATACAGTAGATCCTTATTTGTTATCTATTTTACATATTGTTGTTGTTTAGTCACTAGGTCGTTTCCGACTCCTGTAGCCCACCAGGCTCCTCTGTCCATGGGATTTCCCAGGCAAGAATACTGGAGTGGGTTGCTATTTCCTTCTCCAGGGGATCTCCCTGACCCAGGGATTGACCTCAAGTCTTCTGCATTGGCAGGTGGGTTTTTTACCACTAAGCCACCAGGAAATCACTATTTAACATGGCAAATAGATGGGGAAACAGTGCAAACAGTGGCAGACTTTATTTTTTGGGACTCCAAAATCACTGCAGATGGTGATTGCAGCCATGAAATTAAAAGACACTTGCTCCTTGGAAGGAAAGTTATGACCAACCTAGACAGCATATTAAAAAGCAGAGACAGTACTTTGCCAACAAAGGTCTGTCTAGTCAAGGCTATGGTTTTTCCAGTGGTCATGCATGGATGTGAGAGTTGGACTATAAAGAACACTGATCACAGAAGAACCGATGCTTTTGAACTGTGGTGTTGGAGAAGACTCTTGAGAGTCCCTTGGACTGCAAGGAGATCCAACCATCTCATCCTCTGTCACCCCCTTCTCCTCCTGCCTTCA